>NC_086324.1:33644288-33909288 GCF_036172605.1 Pelobates fuscus | reverse complement strand
AGAATAATTGTGTTTGAAGAGCATTAAGCATACTGCTTGGTTTCTGATAGGACATCATCCATAAAAGTGTTTTTAGAGCAATGATCTTTCCTTAATGCTTTCAGTGTTGTCACTCCTGCACTAAAAGGGTTAAACTGGAAAGTTGACCCAGATATATCACGAGCACAGTTTAGTTTAAGTTTTATCAAAATCATGCTTACGAAAATGGGTCTCTATTAAGTTAATAAAGGAAAGATTTTATTGCAGTTTGTGTTTATGACATTAAAAGGAAACTATGAGATGGAAGTAACATCCATTACAAAATCAAGGGAAAAAATTAAAAATGTGAACGCATCCCAGAGCAGGAAAGAGCCCACCAATCAGATACCTCTCATTATGGACTTATTGTCTGATGGGATTGCTCATACCCATGTCCTATAGGGGCCTAGTACAACCTCTTTCAAGCAGTTCCTTTCATCAGACATATTGAGTGAAACTGCTGAATAAGTTAAAAGCATCCATAACCCTACTACTGTCAGTATACAATTTTGTGAATAAGGCTGTGCACAGCATTTGTACAAGTGGCCAATTCTGCACGCATTCAGTCATGGCTTGCATTCCTGTGCCGAGCATACTGTCATAGATTAGATTATATATAATGCCACTATTAATTCAGCTCAGGGAATAATTGCACAGATTACGTCATTTAAGTCATCATACATCACGATCCAAAGTGTTTATCCTTACAGTTTGATAGTTAAATAGAAATTGGAACTTTGCAATTTGATTTTACTCAGTTGCTTGTCATATTACAGAATTGTTTGGTGACTCACATAAAAGCATTGAGCCACCTACTTCAAAACTTTCTGTCCAATATGGTTAATTAATTTATATTTTTAATATTGCAGACAATGTGCATTTTCAGCAATCAGCACAGATTTCTAAGGCGTTGGTCGATGCCCAAGTGGATTTTCAATCAATGGTAGGGTATCTTTGCATTTTTGCATAAGTGATCACTGATGCTTCCTGCTTTTTCCTTATTATATATATATATATTATTATTATTATTATTTTTTTTTATTAAGAACTTCTTTTGCCTCAAAGACTCTCCATAGTGTTCATTTTTTGCATGTGTCTATCTTTCCCCAGTCTTGAGAAAAAGTTTGCCAAAACGTTTGCAGTTTTGGTGTTAAGTTTCCATGTTATTTGACAACTCAATTTAAGACACATGTAGATTGTTGAAACATCCCAACATTCACTGGTGCTAAAAGAGTTAAACTGTATATATACTAAGCAGCACTGTGGAATGTATTAATCTAAGTAAAACCTGATAATGTGTTAAAAGATAAGCTATGTGATTTTTTTTTTTTGCTAGGAAAACAAGCTTAGTGGTATTGAGTGGCTTGATTTTAAGGCATTCTTTACAGAGGGATATATTACAATGCAAGCTTTGTAAATCTTTGCTTAAAATCCCTTAAATCAGATATACAATATTCTTCTAAATTCTTACCATATGCAAAACATAAGATGATTTTATCTAAATCACTGTTCTATTTCCTGTTCTGGATTAAATTAACCTTTGAGTTTGTATTTCTAATATTTAGTACTGTGTGCTTTAAAGGTTTTTGAGAGTAGTTGAAAATGAAAATACATATTTTTTTTTCTTTATGTTCTGCACCTCTCTGTGATTGAGAATGTAAGGGAAAAAAATCTCTCTTACTTAGTATATATCTTAATGTAACACTTACTTCAATGCGTCATTTAGGAAACATTTCATAATATTTAAAATATATTTAAAAAAAAAAAAAGAAAAAATATATTAACATTGTATATAACCCCGTTAACAGAGAGCTGCCAACATGAAAAAAAATGTAGAGTGGATAATGAAAAACCAAATGAAAAATATAAAATTTCCTGCCTTACACAAGTTATAAAATATGTGATCATTTATTTTATGGTGAGCGCCTTCAAATATATCTGTGTAACCCTAATCCATACCTAACTAATACAACCCAAACACTCTGTATAACCGAATTTACATTGCCTCGTTTGATAATCCCACAACCACTTGTGATGTCAACTTTGTGGTGAAATAAGAGGTACGTCCCAAGCCATATCATTTACCAGATTTAATTGAACTCTGAATACATTCATTTCTCATGAGGGGTGACATATATCTCTAACAGTATATTTGTTGTAAAGTGGGAATTACCCAGTCGACTGAGCAAACATCTACCCAGACCACCTATATTAAAAAGATCAATGTGTTTCACCAAAGAAGGCACAGTAACATGGAGTGAGTTCCATAGGCTCTCTCCAGCATTTACTGTGAGGCAGTTCTACAAGTTCTAAAGCCGAGCACAGAAGATCCCGTATTATTTACGTCATTTATATGGCACCGCTAGATTCTGCAACACTTTAAAGTTTCACAATGCAGATTTAAAACAGCACATACATAACAAATAGATTAATGTGAACAGACGGAAGTGAAGAAAATAGCCCCAATAAAACGACCTTAGAATATAAATCTAAGCTGATTTGTTAAACTCGGAAACCTGTTTAAGTTGACTTATTATGATATATAATGTATTGTATTCCAGTTCCCAGATGATATTTTTTTTTAATGTATTTCTGTTTTATTTGCAGTGGTATACGGATAAGGATCATTCAATTTCAGGTTTTGGAAGAAAGCATCTGTATACACACATGACTCACTTTCTTAAGCAGTGCTTTCTTATTTAACAAAAAATAAAATTGATACTTTTTACAATTTTTTTTATTTCTTCTTTATTTGTGTCAGGTTCAAGTGCGGTACCTAAATCATAAACACTATAAGATAACGTGAAGATAATTCACCAGTTTAAATATAACTTAAATAAAAGTGCAAATGACCACAATATATACTAAAAATCTATGGTTGCATTATCATATAGATGTAATTTTGGGAAACCAGGGGGCTGGCTGCACTCACCTGAACATGCATAAATAGGGTGCTGCTGGGAGCCAATTTATACAATACCGAAAGAAGATCCAGCGCAACACAATCACTTACCTATAAACAAACAATTCGGGAATATAAGTCTTTTTGTGTACATTCAACAACAAAGTATCAATCATAAAATAATCCTGTGAATAAGATAAAAACAAATATACATAAATCATATAAATAAAAAAAAATAAAGAAAGATAATAAAGAATATATTTTAAAAAATATAGCTCCTGCTAGGAGGTCAGCACACCCTCAGTGGTAGTATGTCTTAGGTTTTAATGATTTTACCTTCAATTTACTTCCCTTTTTAAATTGGTTTTAAAAATGAAATAGATCAAGAACTGATCCGACACTAATTCTGGAATAATTCTTGAGCTATTTCCTTAAATTAGTAAATGTCTAACTGTAACAGAGTTTTAGAAGAGGAGTGTTGGTCAACCAGTATGAACTGTGCAATCCATTCAAAAGTGTGCAGTTACTGCAGCTCCACCTACTGTCGGGGTTTGTCAAATGGAATCTTTATAAACAATGAATGATGTTGAGAGTACTACATTGGGGTGTGCTAGGGTACCTCTAACACTATAAATAATTTAACTGTTTCTGTGAAGCTGACCTCAGTACAGATTTGGTTGAGTTGTAACGTAGACCATTCATTCTTATTCTTTAGTGTGTAGATTCACAAAATTATTTAAAGGGTTACTCCAAGCACCAAGTGGATATGCTTCCTGGATGTGCAGTGTTTTAAAATAAAATACTGCGCATTCAGAGTTTTAACCCATCTGCTGCAAGAGGTGTGACTACACCTCCGGCAATGTCGTTGGAGCATCATTAGCCAGCCAGGAACAAGAGTTGCCTAATGTCAGTTTTGTGCATATTGTACGTCTGATGTCAGTGTGCTCAGCACCACCTCCATGCCACCCAAAGCCTTCTCTCAACCTATGCTCCTTGATATCCCTCCCCTGCAGCAAGAGGGAGTGATGTCAGCAAAGGAGGATTGGGCTGCAGCGAGAACTTTGCCTTTTTTTGTTTCTGTTTCTTTGGTTGGTTGTTTTTATTTTTTTTTGCTAACATCTCTACTTTGAGATTTTAGATGGAATGTCTAAATTATTTACATAGTAACAATGTGAATCTATGCAACCACGTGCCCAGTAAATGATAGAAACATAGAAACATAGAATGTGACGGCAGATAAGAACCATTCGGCCCATCTAGTCTGCCCAGTTTTCTAAATACTTTCATTAGTCCCTGGCCTTATCTTATAGTTAGGATAGCCTTATGCCTATCCCACGCATGCTTAAACTCCTTTACTGTGTTAACCTCTACCACTTCAGCTGGAAGGCTATTCCATGCATCCACTACCCTCTCAGTAAAGTAATACTTCCTGGTATTATTTTTAAACCTTTGTCCCTCTAATTTAAGACTATGTCCTCTTGTTGTGGTAGTTTTTCTTCTTTTAAATATAGTCTCCTCCTTTACTGTGTTGATTCCCTTTATGTATTTAAATGTTTCTATCATATCCCCCCTGTCTCGTCTTTCCTCCAAGCTATACATGTTAAGATCCTTCAACCTTTCCTGGTAAGTTTTATCCTGCAATCCATGAACCAGTTTAGTAGCCCTTCTTTGAACTCTCTCTAAGGTATCAATATCCTTCTGAAGATATGGTCTCCAGTACTGTGTACAGTACTCCAAGTGAGGTCTCACCAGTGTTCTGTACAATGGCATGAGCACTTCCCTCTTTCTACTGCTAATACCTCTCCCTATACAACCAAGCATTCTGCTAGCATTTCCTGCTGCTCTATTACATTGTCTGCCTACCTTTAAGTCATCAGAAATAATCACCCCTAAATCCCTTTCCTCAGATGTTGAGGTTAGGACTCTATCAAATATTTTGTACTCTACCCTTCGGTTTTTACGTCCAAGATGCATTATCTTGCACTTATCCACATTAAATGTCAGTTGCCACAACTCTGACCATTTTTCTAGTTTACCTAAATCATTTTCCATTTGGCTTATCCCTCCTGGAACATCAACCCTGTTACATATCTTAGTATCATCCGCAAAAAGACACACCTTACCATCAAGACCTTCTGCAATATCACTAATAAAAATATTAAAGAGAATGGGTCCAAGTACAGATCCCTGAGGTACCCCACTGGTGACAAGCCCAAGCTTCGAATATACTCCATTGACTACAACCCTCTGTTGCCTGTCACTCAGCCACTGCCTTACCCATTCAACAATATTCGAATCCAAACTCAAAGATTGTAGTTTATTGATAAGCCTTCTATGTGCAACAGTGTCAAAAGCCTTACTGAAATCTAAGTAAGCAATGTCTACTGCACCACCCTGATCTATAATTTTAGTTACCCAATCAAAAAAATCAATAAGATTAGTTTGGCATGATCTCCCTGAAGTAAACCCATGTTGTCTCTGGTCTTGAAATCCATGTGTTTTTAGATGTTCAACAATCCTATCCTTTAACATGGTTTCCATCACTTTTCCCACTACTGAAGTAAGGCTTACTGGCCTATAGTTGCCCGACTCCTCCCTATTACCTTTCTTGTGAATGGGCACAACATTCGCTAACTTCCAATCTTCTGGGACTACTCCTGTTTTCAATGATTGGTTAAATAAATCTGTTAATGGTTTTGCTAGTACACCACTAAGCTCTTTTAATAGCTTTGGGTGTATTCCATCAGGTCCCATTGACTTATTTGTCTTTACTTTTGACAGTTGAAATAGAACCTCTTCCTCTGTAAACTCACGTGTAATAAATGACTCATTTATCCTTTTTGTTAACAGAGGTCCCTTTCCTTCATTTTCATCTGTAAATACCGAACAAAAATATTCATTGAGGCAGTCAGCTAGACCTTTATCCTCATCTACATACCTTCCTTCTTTTGTTTTTAATCTAACTAATCCTTGTTTTACTTTTCTTTTCTCATTTATGTATCTAAAAAAGTTTTGTCCCCCTTTTTTACTGACTGTGCTATTTTCTCTTCTGTGTGGGATTTGGAAGCTCTTATAACTTGCTTAGCCTCTTTCTGCCTAATCTTATAGGTCATTCTGTCTTCCTCACTCTGGTTTTTTTTATAATTACTAAATGCTAACTTTTTGTTTTTTACTATTTTGGCCACATCTGCGGAGTACCACAGTGGTTTCTTGAATTTTTTGCTTTTACTGACAAGCCTAATGCAATTTTCTGTTGCCTTCAGTAGTGCAACTTTTAAATAATCCCATTTATTTTGGACTCCATATAAATTGCTCCAGTCTGATAATGACTCCTTTACACATATTCTAATTTTAGAAAAGTCTGTTTTTCTAAAGTCTAAAACTTTTGTTTTTGTGTGGTGTGACTCAGTCACTGTTCTTATATTAAACCACACTGACTGATGATCACTGGATCCTAAACTTTCACCTACAGTAATATCTGATACCAAATCTCCATTTGTTAACACTAAATCTAGTATGGCCTCTTTACGAGTTGGCTCCTCAACGACTTGTTTTAGAGACAATCCCAGTAGGGAGTTTAGAATATGTGTGCTCCTGGCACAAGTAGCTATTTTTGTTTTCCAATTCACATCAGGAAGATTAAAGTCACCCATGATGATAACTTCCCCCTTCATTGTCATTTTAGCTATTTCTTCAACTAGTAGATTATCTAACTCTTCAATTTGTCCTGGGGGCCTATAAATCACACCTACACGAGTTACTGTGTGATTACCAAATTCTAACGTAACCCAAACGGACTCTATGTTCGCCTCACTAACCTTTATTAGGCTAGATTTTATGCTATCCTTTACATACAGGGCCACCCCTCCCCCTTTCTTGCCTTCCCTGTCTTTTCTATATAAAGAGTACCCTGGTATTGCTATGTCCCAGTCATTTTTCTCATTATACCATGTCTCGGTAACAGCGACTAAATCTACACTATCAGTTGCCATTATTGCCACAAGTTCATGTATCTTATTCCCTAAACTGCGAGCATTTGTAGACATGATGCAGCAAGGAATGATAAATACAGCTCTGCACCCACTAGAGGTGCAGGCTAGATGAGCTGAAGAGTGGACCACACATTTTTAAAATAATAATAATAATACTAGAATAATGTTAAATTACTGCTTGTTCTCTGACTTACACACATTCCTTAACCCCTTAAGGACACGTGACATGTGTGACATGTCATGATTCCATTTTATTCCAGAAGTATGGTCCTTAAGGGGTTAAACACATACACAGTATCCCCTAAACACACACACTACATACTGTAGACCAGCGTTTCCCAATTGGGGTTCCGCAGAACACAAATTAGGGTTTCGCCAAAAAATGTAAAAACAAAAAGGCTGCGGGCGACGAGGGAACAGGGAGCTCTGATCTCCTTGCTCAGCTCCCTTACGCGCACAGCAGTGATGCCGAAATATGACATCACTCCGGCTCCGGCATCACTAAGAGGCGCGCAAGGGAGCTGAGCAGGGAGATTAGAGCTCCCTCGCTGCCCGCCTCCACCGCTCACCTACCTGCCAGACCTCCCGACTGCCAAGCTGCAGCAAGCCCCACTGGACCACAGGGACTTCATGCCAGCAGCCCCACTGGACCCCAGGGACTCCATGCCAGCACTCCTAAAGGTAGGGGGGCTGGGTGGAGTAAAATGTAAAACAAAAAAATTGTATGTGTGTCTGTTAGGGAGTTTGTATGTGTTTGTGAGTGAGAGTGAATGTGTGCTTGTCAGTGAGTGTTTGAGTGTATGTGTTTGTCAGTGAGAATGTATCTGTTCTTGTCAATGAGAGTGCATTGTGTTTGTATGTGTGTCTGTCAAAGAGTGTGTGTTAATGCTGCAACACAGATATGTTTTAACTTTATTTATTAATTTATTGTACATTTGGAGGGCATACCAGCACAGCAAGGGTTACTCTAACCAAAAACAGTGTTTTATGGAAACACTGTTTTTTGTTGTTGTTGTGGTAACCCTTTAAGAAAACTTATACACTAACAGGTTTTATCATGCAAACAAGAGACAGCTCATGGTGTTTGTCACTATAAGTGAGAAGGCGATAAAATACTATTTAGACTGGGGCATTGTAGCAAGCAAGTTCAATACATGTATGGGTCACGGCATTTATTTGTATTCTGATCTCTCACAATGTCACTGGTGTGAATAACTGAATATAAGACGCCCTCGTTGTTTAGAGGCACTGTTTGCATGTGCGTCACTAGAAACATTTTACTTCACTTCATTTCCAAGATGCTCTCTGTCTACATTTCTGCTTCAGTCACTGCTTACATTAAGCACGCCATAAATTCCTTAGATCATTTGCTGAAGATATTAGACATGCATGTGTGTGTGTGTGTGTGTGCGTGTGTTTCTGCTAGAAACTGAAACGTTGATCAAAAAACACTTAAGAGTATGGAAAATATTTGTTTCTTGCAGTAATGTAACGCCATTTTTATTGGACTATTGAAATTTTGTAACATTTTTTTTAGGCTTCTCCCTTACCAAGTCAAAAGCAATTTTATATGAAAGTCACAGTACATGCATACATTTGTATATATACATAGGTGTATACTACATGCATACGTACACATGTTTGTAAATAGCATAAATTATCATACATTGTCAAAACTATGGGTTTGTTATAGGAGACTTGACTTTAGGTTACCTTAGCTGTAATTATTCGCTCATTGTATTTTTGTTGTGTCCATACTTTTTTGATCGTTCTATGCAATTTGCACAATTTCTTGAGGTGTTTTTTTTTTTTTTGTAAACTATAACCTATTCTATAATTTTTCTTTATAATTTTACAGTAAGTTGTGCGTCTTGTTTTGTTTTTCTTAACGTAACAAACACATTATTGACAGAAGTAAGTTTTATAGGGAACCTTTAGTCTCGAATATAAAAACAAGTATTGACACACAAAGTGTAACAAATTCATCCTCACCTTGCGGTCAGCGGCCGTGCATCTGCATGAATGACACTTGCGGCATGTTAATGCCCCCCAGCCGCTGCGGATCCAAGGCTAATTATACCCCCATGCTCGCTCATGTAACTGACGACGTCGGTGTGCACGTGATGTCACACACGTGACATCGCGCACCCACTGCGCGCGCACGTTTTGGGGTCAAAGAGTGATCACGGCCAATCAGAAAGGTAAAGCAGGTATAAAAGCCTAGAGTTACCTTTCCTCATTTCCCTGTCGTGGTTTCCCTTGTGGTTGTCCGAGAGCGCGTTCCTTATTCTGGTTATTCTGGTTATTTGACTTTGGCATTGATTTTGACTTCCCTGACCTCGGCTATTTCTCTGGCTATTCTTTGGTATGTTAGTCCGGCCATTCTAAGGCCCGGTAATGCGTTACCCAATAGTCTCCTGTGTTACATAATTCTACGTGCTGGATCATACTGTAATCCTGACACAAAGTAACGAGAGGTCCATGCTCAAAGAGCTTACAGTATATATACAATTGTTTTAACGCAGTTATATTAACAAATGAGTCCAACACAGAATGATCATTTCTTTTAATTTTCCATTGTTAATTTACATAGTAAAATGATAAAGAGAGAAAATGAAAATATATGACTCTGTACAGTTGAGATTAGCAACACACTTGAGAAAATATGAGACATTAACGCTGAAGTGATAAACATGATGATTTTATCCATGGATATGAAATTACACAGAGTGATATGAATAGTGAAATAAGGAAACTAAATATTTAAAGATTTAATAATGTAACTGCATTCTAATGCATATTCATGAATTATATAGAATCTATAAATATCAATGTTAATTGCAAAATGTCAAATAAAATGTTAATTGCAAAAATGCTGATAGCTACTTCATTTTTGCAAATGGTGAAAAATAACTCTCTAAATACTTGTTTTGCGATTATATAAGGTTAGTCTTTACTACCTGTTGCTGTGTATGTAACAATTAACACTAGCCCTAATGTAATATTTTTTTAAATTAATTTAATATTGTTGGATATACTTCAACAATTTTTTTGTCAAAATATTAAAATAGCAACAAAAAAAAAATATATTAAAATATATCATATATAAAAATATAAATATATGTACAAATATAAATCAAGATTTGTAACTATTATCAAAATATTAACGTATTAAAATATGTATACTAATTATCTTGCCACTGCTGTTGGGGCAGCGCAAGTTTGTTTGTTCTTCTGATGCACAACAAAAATAAAAAAATATAAAAAAATATATATATATATTTGACCTAAGATCATTTTAAAGTGTTACATAGAAACATAGAATGTGACGGCAGATAAGAACCATTCGGCCCATCTGGTCTGCCCAGTTTTCTAAATACTTTCATTAGTCCCTGGCATTATCTTATAGTTAGGATAGCCTTATGCCTATCCCACGCATGCTTAAACTCCTTTACTGTGTTAACCTCTACCACTTCAGCTGGAAGGCTATTCCATGCATCCACTACCCTCTCAGTAAAGTAATACTTCCTGATATTATTTTTAAACCTTTGTCCTTCTAATTTTAGACTATGTCCTCTGGTTGTGGTAGTTTTTCTTCTTTTAAATATAGTCTCCTCTTTTACTGTGTTGATTCCCTTTATGTATTTAAATGTTTCTATCATATCCCCCCTGTCTCGTCTTTCCACCAAGCTATACATGTTAAGATCCTTTAACCTTTCCTGGTAAGTTTTATCCTGCAATCCATGAACCAGTTTAGTAGCCCTTCTTTGAACTCTCTCTAAGGTATCAATATCCTTCTGAAGATATGGTCTCCAGTACTGTGTACAGTACTCCAAGTGAGGTCTCACCAGTGTTCTGTACAATGGCATGAGCACTTCCCTCTTTCTACTGCTAATACCTCTCCCTATACAACCAAGCATTCTGCTAGCATTTCCTGCTGCTCTATAACATTGTCTGTCTACCTTTAAGTCCTCAGAAATAATCACCCCTAAATCCCTTTCCTCAGATGTTGAGGTTAGGACTCTATCAAATATTCTGTACTCTGCCCTTGGGTTTTTACGTCCAAGATGCATTATCTTGCACTTATCCACATTAAATGTCAGTTGCCACAACTCTGACCATTTTTCTAGTTTACCTAAATCATTTGCCATTTGGCTTATCCCTCCTGGAACATCAACCCTGTTACATATCTTAGTATCATCCGCAAAAAGACACACCTTACCATCAAGACCTTCTGCAATATCACTAACAAAAATATTAAAGAGAATGGGTCCAAGTACAGATCCCTGAGGTACCCCACTGGTGACAAGCCCAACCTTCGAATATACTCTATTGACTACAACCCTCTGTTGCCTGTCACTCAGCCACTGCCTTACCCATTCAACAATATTGGAATCCAAACTCAAAGATTGCAGTTTATTGATAAGCCTTCTATGCGCAACAGTGTCAAAAACCTTACTGAAATCTAGGTAAGCAATGTCTACTGCACCATCCTGATCTATAATTTTAATTACCCAATCAAAAAAATCAATAAGATTAGTTTGGCATGATCTCCCTGAAGTAAACCCATGTTGTCTCTGATCTTGAAATCCATGTGTTTTTAGATGTTCAACAATCCTATCCTTTAACATGGTTTCCATCACTTTCCCTACTACTGAAGTAAGGCTTACTGGCCTATAGTTGCCCGACTCCTCCCTATTACCTTTCTTGTGAATGGGCACAACATTCGCTAACTTCCAATCTTCTGGGACTACTCCTGTTAACAATGATTGGTTAAATAAATCTGTTAATGGTTTTGCTAGTACACCACTAAGCTCTTTTAATAGCTTTGGGTGTATTCCATCAGGTCCCATTGACTTATTTGTCTTTACTTTTGACAGTTGAAATAGAACCTCTTCCTCTGTAAACTCACGTGTAATAAATGACTAATTTATCCTTTTTTTTAACAGAGGTCCCTTTCCTTCATTTTCAGCTGTAAATACCGAACAAAAATATTCATTGAGGCAGTCAGCTAGACCTTTATCCTCATCTACATACCTTCCTTCTTTTGTTTTTAATCTAACTAATCCTTGTTTTACTTTTCTTTTCTCATTTATGTATCTAAAAAAAGTTTTGTCCCCCTTTTTTACTGACTGTGCTATTTTCTCTTCTGTGTGTGATTTGGAAGCTCTTATAACTTGCTTAGCCTCTTTCTGCCTAATCTTATAGGTCATTCTGTCTTCCTCACTCTGGTTTTTTTTATAATTACTAAATGCTAACTTTTTGTTTTTTACTATTTTGCCCACATCTGCGGAGTACCACAGTGGTTTCTTGAATTTTTTGCTTTTACTGACAAGCCTAATGCAATTTTCTGTTGCCTTCAGTAGTGCAGCTTTTAAATAATCCCATTTATTTGGGACTCCATTTAAGTTGCTCCAGTCTGATAATGACTCCTTTACACATATTCTAATTTTAGAAAAGTCTGTTTTTCTAAAGTCTAAAACTTTTGTTTTTGTGTGGTGTGACTCAGTCACTGTTCTTATATTAAACCACACTGACTGATGATCACTGGATCCTAAACTTTCACCTACAGTAATATCTGATACCAAATCTCCATTTGTTAACACTAAATCTAGTATGGCCTCTTTACGAGTTGGCTCCTCAACGACTTGTTTTAGAGACAATCCCAGTAGGGAGTTTAGAATTTGTGTGCTTCTGGCACAAGTAGCTATTTTTGTTTTCCAATTCACATCAGGAAGATTAAAGTCACCCATGGTGATAACTTCCCCCTTCATTGTCATTTTAGCTATTTCTTCAACTAGTAGATTATCTAACTCTTCAATTTGTCCTGGGGGGCTATAAATCACACCTACACGAACTACTGTGTGATTACCAAATTCTAACGTAACCCAAATGGACTCTATGTTCGTCTCACTAACCTTTATTAGGCTAGATTTTATGCTATCCTTCACATACAGGGCCACCCTCCCCCTTTCTTGCCTTCCCTGTCTTTTCTATATAAAGAGTACCCTGGTATTGCTATGTCCCAGTCATTTTTTTCATTATACCATGTCTCAGTAACAGCGACTAAATCTACACTATCAGTTGCCATTATTGCCACAAGTTCATGGATCTTATTCCCTAAACTGCGAGCATTTGTAGACACAAAAATACTAAATAATTGATAATTGATACAAAAATACTAAATAATTTTAAAGCATATACAAATATGTAAAATTGAGTCCAATGTCATATATGTAAGTTGTTAAAGAATTGTGATTTTCACTAAATAGGACTTAAAATGTTACTCAAACCACCATGACCATATCAGTTTTTTTACGTTGTCATGGTGTTTGGAGCCTATGTTTCTGCATGAAACATTGCACATCCAGAGATATTGGCAATTGTGTGCTGGGGGCTAGTTGCACCCCTAACACATGTAACTTAGGTAACCAGAACTCTGTTCTGGGTTGTCTAATGTCAGTTCTGTGCATAAAAAAGTCTGTTGTCGGTGCACATTGCACACTGCCAATACAAATAACATCTCTCGAAGGCAGAGCCTTCAAGTGAAAGCTTGTGTCTGCTCTCCCTCCCACACTGATTGTATCCCTCCCCACCTCCCTATCCCATATGCTATATTTTTTCCACTTCATCCTCTCTCCTATTCTTTTCCTTCCCTTTCCCCTCCCCTTGTGGGCCTATAGGCCAATTAAGCAGCCGTCTAGGGCGCTGCTTAAAGGGGTGCACCGTCAGGA
Source organism: Pelobates fuscus (assembly GCF_036172605.1). Classification (NCBI taxonomy): domain Eukaryota; kingdom Metazoa; phylum Chordata; class Amphibia; order Anura; family Pelobatidae; genus Pelobates; species Pelobates fuscus. Next base: position 33,895,642 of record NC_086324.1, on the reverse strand, counting down.
GCTTTACTGCTCTGCTCGTCTGGCTGCCCCTCTAAAATGGAGAAATTATACAAATTGTGCCACCGGCCATGTTACCGGGTGCTAGGGAGCACTTCCATGGCTGCTGACTAGGCCTGGTATAACAGTGGTCTGGCGGCATCCACCTTAGCCTCCTCAGCCAGGCCCCCCACAAAGACTGCCATTAGTGCATCAGCACAAGGGCGCTTCCATGTCTCGCTCTCGCCCCTTGCCCTGTACGTGGGGACAAGTGGGCGGGAGCATAGCAGGGGCGGGGCTAAGAAGGAGTGAGGCAGCCAGGTGCAGTGAAGCTGCCAGTAAGACAAGAAAAGCAAAGTCATACATACAATAAAGGTAAAAGAGTCAATGGGACATCACAACGTGTGTTTCATAGAATTTGTGCTTGTGCATGTCAGTCTGCTTGGGTCAGTGTGTATTTCTGCATGGGTTAGTGTGTGTCTGTATGGGTCAGTGTGTGTGTCTATTTGTGTGTCTGTATGGGTCAGTGTATGTCTGTAAGTGTGTCTTTATGGGTAAGTGTGTGTCTGTATGGGTTAGTGTGTGTCTGTATCTGCATGGGTCAGTGTATGCGTGCGCCAGTCTGCATGGACCAGTGTGTGTGTCAGTCTGATGTGTCAGTACGTGTGCCTCAGTCTGTATGGGTCAGTGCGTGTGTCTCATTCTGCATGGGTCAGTGCGTGTGTGTCAATCTGCATGGGTCAGTATGTGTGTGTCAGTCTGCATGGGTCAGTATGTGTGTGTCAGTCTGCATGGGTCAGTATGTGTGTGTCAGTCTGCATGGGTCAGTGCGTGTGTGTCAATCTGCTTGGGTCAGTGTATGTCAGTCTGCATGAGTGGTTGGAGCAAATGGGACGGTAACTTTTATTTTGGCAGAGGGCGGCAAAAATCCTTGCATCGGCCCTGCCCATATGCTATATTTTTCCCACTCCACCCTCCCTTCTTTCCCCCCTCCCTTTTCCCCTCCCCTTGTGAGCACAGAGCGCACTTGTACTTTGATTGGACCTCGGCGTGACTCTCGTGATGTTAGACGGAGGCACGCTAAGTACTGCCAGGAGCTTCGCTTTAAGGTGAGTAAAACCTCTTTGAGCATTTTCTGGGGGGAACATGTAGTAGAAAAAAATGCCAATAGGGCATTACTTTATTAAAATTGAAAAAGGGTTGGGGAAAAGCCTTCTTAAATCATGGGCTAGCTAAATGGGTAAGGCTATAATCAGTAATAATGCACATAAGGTCTTTCATCAATATTTTAGACTTTTTCAAAAGCCATGAATTTTACCAGGTAGGAGCTGTACCTTTTCACTTGTTTTAATTTTTTTAGGTGTGTTATACTGACAGCCTATTGGGACTGCACTATATTGATCCAAGCGAATATAGAGAGAGAAGTGGAGAAAAATTATTTCATTGAGATAGACACTTCTGTAAGGTTTTAAACTGAATGCAATATGTTCACCTATTTGATTCATATTTCTTTTTATGAGTGTATTAATACTGGACCTACATAAGTATTATCATCCAGTCCATTCATTTGTATTCACTGTTTATTAATTTCAGTGAGCTATAAGAATCTCAGACATAAGCTGTGAAAATAATTGGCAATTTGTTTTCAACCATATTTATATTAAATTAATATTTTTATATTTATTCACTAAACGCCAAATTGTAGCACACTGAAAACAGAATCGCCAAATGTTGACCAGAATAGCTGATATGGAAAAAGATTTTCACAAATACAAAACAGATGGGGAGGCAGCACTCCTGAGGATAAGGGATTCCCTCAAATCCTTAAAACAACTAGAAGTAGAAAACAGATATACAGAGATACGCTTAATGAAAAAAGATTTACTTTGGCAATTTTAGCTTAAAAGTTGCAATTCAGTTTTCAGTTTATTACACTTTAATATTTCTGAAGCATCTGTTCCAGTCTGCAAGAAGTGGACACCGGGCAGGAGGTATGGAGGGGTCTCTTAACAGGTAGAGAAGGTACAAAATTAAGTTTGTGCCTGTAGGCAGGTGTCTACAGTGCCTAATGGGAAATCAGCCTTGATGTTAGATATAAAGATTGCAGCAATTTCTATCAAAAATTAATTATACAGTTAATCATGCTCTGCTCTTGTAGTGTGCACTTTGCCACATCAATGCTATGTTCCTATTTGCACCAGTAACAAGGCACAAACCCAAATGTAACCTAGTTAGAACCATAGGCTTCAGCTCCATCTTAGACTATGCCAGTGGTAGGCAACCTTCACCACTCCAGATGTTGTGCACTTCATATTCCATAATTCTCTTATAGCCATAATTCTGGCAAAGCATCAGGGGAGATGTAGTCCATGACATCTGGAATACTGAAGGATACCTACCCCTGGACTAGGCCAATAATTGTTGATTTAGTGGTTACCTTGCTACCTGTATTGACCATGTGAGTGAACATCCCTTAAAATCACTTCATCTCTTGCTCCTACACATATCCTTAACTACCCATGTGTGCTATAGATTTATTGCCACCTTATCTAGAAAAAGAGCAGTCTTATCTAGAGATTTTCCAGGAGATTTCTCTTCGGATGTAGTATAGTATGCTAAAGAGTGATTCCTAGTTTCATATCACCATGGCTTTTATAGCATCATGCAAAAACACATCGACAAGACCTAAACATTTGGCCTCCATCTTACTATGTGATATATTACTGATATCAGTTAATCCATCTCAGAGAATTGCTGATGGACATAAGAGCTACAGTTCTACCATCTGTAAATAGATGATGTTTCATTAGTCCACAGCACTGATATAGTTACATAAAACGTGATGATATAGATGGCAAAAAATAAGACATTGGTTCAAAAACTGTTATACCTCAGTTATTTAAGAATTTTTGTTTATGTAAGTTTTAGTCCAGTAGGAGCCATTTGTCTTGAATTCTCCTAAAATGTGTTTTGTATTCTACAGCTTTGCGAACCTTCTGACATACAGAAGTATATACTATATTTGGCAAATCTATAAATGTGCTTGAAGTTCTTTACCACTCTATTGTTATTGTCAGGGTACTTAAGATGGAGGCACCCAGTTGCAAATTTTAGACTCCTGGATTTCTACATGTAATAAGATTTTTCACACTTCGCAAATATATATTAAATATAGAGAATAAATTAATTCTTGGGAGGAGACAGTTCGTTAAAAACATAACCACGTTTAGACTCTTAATAACTTCTCACAATTTATACATTGCCAGTTTATGATCCCATCCACTTTTAGTTTGCAAGTCTTCATTCTTTTGTTGCTGGGGGCATAATTGTCTTGTGATGTTCCTGGGAGCAATGTTTAAGAAACCAAGGGTCCAAAACTTGGGAGGCGTCCCGCTTTCACAGGCAAAATCAAAGCTAGGATCTGATATATCATTAAAATGGAAAAACTGACGGCCACCATCCATGCAAACTCTGTTAATTTCTTCAAAACTGGAGCCATTTGGTGATAATTATGGCCCTTGGGACCCTGGTCTTCATCTTCTGGTGGAATAGTTATTGGGGTGAGACAGACTCATTCCTCTGGCTTGGGTTGCAATGGTACTTGCCTTTTTCTTCTTCTTCTTCTCCTTCTCCCTCAATCTGAGCAGCTCTCCTGTTCAGAGAATGATGTTTTTATTTCTTCTGTTGACACACACTATGCTATGCTGCACTCTCAATGCTTTTCCTCTGTTTCTGCTGTTCTCTTGTTAGAGTCTGCTCCTTGAGCATCCACTAGTATCCTGGCTCTACTGTTTATCTTTATATTTCTCTTACCTCCAATAAAACATGTTAAAAAAAACAAGGGTCATCAAGTACAGTGGAAGAAACACCAAATAGTCAGCAAGCTCACTTATTTTACACCAATGTAATTAATTAAATAAAAATATTTTTTCTTATGCAAATTAAATCATAAAAAATCAGTCATCTATCTATCTATTGATCATGGGTACATCTAAGGCGTATCAATTGTAAAAGTGAAACACATCCATGCTTACTTCAATTACTGGTCAAAATAGCTAACTAATGTCAATTTGTGACTTCAGAAATTATCTTAAATAAAACCAAGCAGAGACAACGCCCTACGTATACTCCAAATACAATTGATGCATAACTCAATATAAGTTGAATAACCCAATGATTTTTTTACGAGCATAAGCTATATTGGCTCTATATTGAAAATGAACAAAAAGGAGATTGAAACATATTACTTTGTAATGCTACTAAGTATGTACCGTGCATTTGATTCTGAACATATTTATGCAATATTTCAGGGGGGTTAATTAGTTAAATGAAGAGTATTTGGTTGGGCCAATTGCAGAATAAACATGAAGTTTAATGGTGGCCCAAAGGAACAATAAATATTTTTTATAAAAAATATGCTACTAAGTAGAATGTTAGTAAATTACTTTAAATGGTAGCAATAATTTCTATCACTGGTAATCTTAAAATCAATGTTGAAGCAATATTGTCAATGACCACACAATCCAATATCAGACATGGCATAATTAAATAATATTCAGTTCACATCATTCTTCATCTGCCAATGCATTATACCTGTACTTTTTTAGAAAGGAAGTGTTTGTACGTGTGCAATTGTTTCAAAATGATTTTCCAGTCGTCTCTAATGTGTAAATTAAGCAAAAAGCAGTCAATCATATGTGAAACGCTAAAACCAACGGCAACCATGTGATCATCTGTGTCAGACATAATGCACATAATGCATTCTCACATTGCTCAATGAAGCTGAAGAGAGTATAAAATGCTTTGAGGATGAACAGTTGGTCTTATCATCAACATCAAGAGAGTTCGGAAAGTAACTAAAGAAGAAGCATCATTTTATCCATCTTCAGAGACACACAAAACAGTAAGTATTTCTGTTTGGATTTACAAAACAAATCATAGCATTTTAATAAGAATTAATATTATATTTTATATATTTTTTGATAAATATCTAAAATGTCTCATGCACTTGATTTTACAAATCAATATCCTAGTTATACTCGTTACCATTGCATTATTTTAAATCTACTTTTAACGTATTCTCTGTCTGTTCTATTTCACTTCGTTAATGTGTTTCTTTATACAATACTATTACAAAAAGTAATCTGCAAATATATTGAATTTAATTGGGTTGTATTAATTTGTGGTTATGACTTACCACTGGTTTAATAACATCTCACTATTACAGAAACCTTTAGACCATTATGCATATAAAGACCACACCAAAAAATATTCATACCAAGTTTTCGTTCCTTCTCAATAATTGCAGACTAATCAGCTTCCCTGAAATAAAAAAAAAAATTAAAATATGATTTGATCACACTATTCAACAGTTATGTGTACAATTTAAATGCATGAAACGTTTGGGAATTATTCTGCTCAATTTCTATCATCCAAATATTCAAATATTGCACCCAACTCGCTTTGCAAATTCTACTATAATATGTATTGCAATAATACATACTAAAATCACTGCTTGACGTTGCAAAAATAATTGTTGTGGAATGACAAATTAACCATTGCAAAAAAAACATACTTTTTGAGAAAAAGTACAGAACACAGAAGGCACTGGGCTCTATTCATGACGGGTAGTTGTGTTGATTTGATAAATAAGTAGAGCAAAGAATCAAAGATGAACCTTTTTTTTTTTAACTTAGATTAGCTTGAGAATGTTCACTTAAAAAAAAATTCAGTGTCCATGGCACTAACTTTGTTTGCTGAGTAAACCTATTGGGATATTGTCATAGAATAAAAGTTAAGGAGAAAACGTGGTCATCAGTAACTAAAATACAATATTAAAAAAGTAGTTTTATTATTCACTGTATGTAAGAGAAGATTGGCTAGGCTTAGCAAATAGAAGAGGCAAACAGGATTAATAATTTCTACTCAGGTGGTAATCAGACAATAAAAACAGAAGTGCAATAAAATGTTACAATCAGATCAAATGAACAAGACAGAAAAAATTAAAAGTAAAACTGACAGTGGTATATCAAACATTAAAATGAAAATCACAAAAAAAAAAGAGCCAGCTATATGCTGTTAAAAAGGTCCATCTTAGTAGAATCATTTGGAAAATGTTGTGTAATAAGAGTGCCAGCAGATCATCTGCACCGTCCAATTTAGAGTATCTTGCCACTGCAATAGTCGCAAGGCACATTAAAATGTTTGGCCTCTGAGTTGCAGCCTGGCCCTAAAAACCTTAAACTTGCCTCTAAACCAGCACAAAAACAAGGCTTCTCCATGATCATGGCTCAAGGTTTAGTCACTTAGCCAGGAATTGTTAGATAGGAAAATGTTGAAATAACTGCAATTTAGAACTTATACATATTTTGTTTGCTTTGGCTTAGAAGAACTTGATTGTTCATTTTATTTTTGGCTTTAAATTGCAGTACCTCACTTGACTCTGGAATATTCCCACTTTAGTGAAAAACCCAAATAGAAATAGGTTTATTGTAGGGTGCGGGAAGGCAGAATGAAAATCCCTATGTGGTAGAGCTCCTCCGTAAATTTGAGGAACAAAGTTCTTCAAGTCTTTATCAGATTCTTTACACTTCATAATTTTACTCCTTGGAACATGTGTTGTGAAAATATATTTTTATTGAACAGTGAAGTACCTTTTTCTGGCATAATTGTCATTCCATGCAGTCTATTAATTCGATATAATGAGTGGTTCTGCAATCATGCATTCTAGAAAACATTCTAAAAAAAGGTTGGAACCGGACAACCATTTTACTTTCCTCTTATAAAGTCCACTCTCTCTGCAACAATAACTAAACAAACCTTATATAAAGTATGACGTTCTAGTAAAAAAAATATACCCCTTGTAATTTAATGACCCATTTTCCCCAAAACATTTGCAGTTTGGCTCCACCACTGGAAGGCTATCCAATGTATCAATTCACCAACTCTATTTTCCAGAAGAGCGAGTTATTCCTGTGCTACATGGTGGCGTATTACACACATCATCACCTGTTCCTGTGTTGTAGATTTGTTGTATTGAGTTTGAACAGTTATGGGGGGATTCTAGATCCAATGGGATAACTGAACCCTTGTTTATGTTTATCACTGATTACATTGTTGACATCACACACAACGTATGTCATCTACATGTAAGAAAAATAAGCATCTGTCTCATAACAGATGGAAATAATACAATAACCATTACAATGAAGCATCTGCTACTTAAAATAACATAAAAAGTGTTTATTTCACTTATCACAGATTCATCATGCGGAGCATTTATTATATAGTTGGACTGTTTTTTATGTTGCTTCGAGGAAGCTGGCAAAACCCCATCCAAGAAACAGAAGACAAATCAAGGTACGTTTAGAAAAACCAATAAGGTTTTTCTGGATATAAGATGTAAAAATAATATTTCTAATTAAAAAAAATCATGCCAGTAAGTATTGCGATAAATGTGACATGTGATTTAGCAGTAAGCATTTTGGTAAGCGTTTCATAATAACTCGAAGCATGTTAACAAGTTTAGATTTAGCAAAGTGATGTTTCCAACATTCCACAGAATTATTCAATAATTACACTGTAGTATATTTTTATCGTGCACGCAGAATTCATGTACCATTTGAAAAAAAATAATAATATTACTGAAAACATATTTCAGTGTATGATGATATTAACTGATTTAATTTCCAGGCCTCTTTTGTCAGAAAGCTTCAAAGTATTATTTTTATTAACAAATCCAATGTTTTTACAAAGGTTTTATCAACTTACCTTTTTATGGAACAATTAAGGGATGAAAACATTAAAAGGCAAGGTACCGGTACCTACTTGTGAATTCTCCCAATGAGAATGTATACTATCCTATTTAATGACATAAACACCATATTGCCATAACAGAAAATATAAAGCTTAGAAAAAGATGTGTAAATAGCAGATTAAAAAAAAAATTAAATCAACACGGATTTGCTAAATATTTTAATTCTGCATAATTTTACAAATTATTCTAGTGCCATTTAAACCTTTTAAACTGTTTTAATACAATAAAAAATTTTTATTGTAGCAAACCATTACTATAGCAATAAAACATTTGTCAATTATACCTATTAAAACTAAAAGCTAAGATTTCTGAAAACATTAACATTTTAACAACATATTTCTTGTATTTTTTTGTAATCATTCTGTGTGGAAGAAATTAAACGTATACTTCCCCTCCACCCCTTCCCCCCCAAGAATCCTGTTGAAAAACAGCAGGATTTTTTAGGAATTGGGTTTCTCTTAAAAGGTTAGAGGAATATATCCTGATCTACATAGTAATCATAATAGTTACTTAAATTCCAAATAAAAAATTGTATACGCAGATCAGTGAAAGCTGCAAGGAATGAAGCCCTAGATGATTCAGAACAGCTCAATGAAGTTAAACGTCATTCACAAGGCACGTTTACTAGTGATTACAGCAAGTACCTAGATTCCAGGCGGGCTCAAGACTTTGTCCAGTGGTTAATGAACTCAAAAAGAAACGGGTAAGAATTCTAGAGTCAACTGTTGAGTGTACCTTTGTTTCAAATAATGAAACCTTGGTCCCTTCCATTGAATTCACCTTGTCCCCCGATTCAGATGTTTCTCTTTGTTTGTTCGTTTCAGTCCATGTTCTTTCAGAATGGATACAGATGAGTATAAATCTGTGTTATGTTACCTATAACAACCAAGATGGGTGGTATATTTTAATTGCAGAAGGAAATATAAAAAAAAAAAAATTTAGTTAAGAGAACTAGTTTTGATGTCATCTGTGTGGCAAATGAAAGTTGGAAAATGCACAAATTGTCAATCTCAAAAATTTGATGAAGGCAGTATTTCTCTATTTTCTGCTTCATGGGGGCTGAATTATGAACTATTAGACACAATTTCCATTGCTACATGTAATGTTGTGAAAGTTAAATTGCATGTTTTTCAAGACAATAGAAGAACTAAACTTAATCTCATTAGGGATGGACAATGAAACTCATTCAATATTCTAAGTAATTTTACCAATATCACAGGTATTCCTGTGACATTTTCTGTTACTTTATGAAGTAGAATATCAAATACAAAAAAAAAAAACAATCTTTTAACGTAGCCCAGATAAGGTAATGTAGACATTTAGTATAATTGGGTTGATACCTGAATTTCTCCAGGTGACTCTTTATATAGTATGAATAAATTATCCTGATATTCAGGATAATTCATTGTCTAGCTCAGGCATAGGCAACCTTCGGCACTTTGCCAGCATTATGGATGTAAGAGCATTATAGGGGATGTAGTCCAAAGGTTGCCTATCCCTGGTCTAGGTTATATACTTATAATACTTATAATACATGGAATACTTATAATACTACCATTCATTTAAAATAGGAAATACAGGAAGGTCAAATATACATGGAATCTGAATCCATGCATGAAATATGTCGAAGAAACTGTTTTTTTTTTAATAGTGTTCATGTTTAATTCTTATACTTTTCTATTAAATAACCATGATTTAAATTCTGTATTTTGATTGGCTGAGAACACCAAACAGCCAATCACAATAGAGCTTTGATTTTTAATGGCAATTATGTTCTTTTGTTGTGTTGTTTTGTTTTGTCCCTTCCTGCCTATCTCATTACTTGCTTTCTCCACGATGCGGAGCTGCTTGCAATACAAAACACATACTAAACAAAACTCCAAACTTTAACATACATACATGCTTTAATCGTTGATTTTGGAGTATAATATTCTGAAACCGCCATAGATTTTAGAGGTTTTAACATGATTTCAGTTATGAAAGCCAAGGAAATCCTGGTGCGAGTTTAATTCCTTATATACTCACAAATGTATCTGGCCTTCACAGCTAGCTAGGGCTCTTTGATATATAATTGAATCCAGGCATGAGCATGCGTTGCCTTGAAACATGTGTCCATCTGTTTTAAAAATGTTTGTTGCTCACTTGGGCTAGTGTTAAAGCATATGGATTGTTCAGAATAGGATTATGCTCAAAGAGCCTCTTGAAGGGGGAACCAACCCCCTGTTCCTCTTACCTTCGTAACTAACATTATAAGTAACAAAGGATTATAACAAAAAATGTGCAGTTGTATCTTGAATGCTTTTCACCCGTTTGCAGTAATTTGATCAAACATATACACCAACAACTATAATTAAATATTAGATATCACTAGATAAGGACTTCACAAAATTTGTGAACAGTGGCAGGCTTATGGGATGTTTTATATTATTTTGTAAGAAACCGATGTGATTTTATAAACTATATAGGCTTTAAGGCTTGCTTCATTTTGCAACCGTATAATTTATAGAAAGCAATTTATAAGGACAGGGAATCTAAAATGCTAAATTAAAACAGATTTTTTTCAGGCATTTTCAACCCGAATTCAAGGTTATTCTCTATCCTGGGATTTACGAACAGTTCACAGTGGAACTTCAGTGTTTAGCCCAAGACTGTAAAATGAACATTTTCAAATTTAGCTATTTTTCCAGCTTGTTTTTCTGGGCTACAATATACAGTTCTATTGTCTAATTTCTAGAATTCCTATTCTAGTGAACAGCCTTGGATTCTTTTTATAATATGGCTTTGAAAGAACATATAATAGCAATGTGCCAGATATATTCTCTTCAAGAGTATAAAAATATGTAGAATCCTCACTGTAAACTCGATTAGCATGTTGCATAGGTTTTGCTCTGGTTATATGGGTCATAAAATCCATAACAACATGGAACATATAAAAATGGTAGTTCTAGGATTTAAAGGGAAACTATAAGCACAAAAGAATTTAAGATTAATGAATCAGTTTTGCTGTATAGATCAAGCCTCTGCAGTCTCACTTAATTATCTGAGATTATGATAATTAAATCACTTTGTTTATGGAGCCCTAGCCACACCTCTCCTGTCTGAGACTCACACAGCTTCCCTAAAAACTTCCTGTAAATAGAGATTTAATTTTTAAACTTCATGTAAGTTTCATTTAGAATTTCCAATAGTGCCTTCAATGGGGACATGAGTGTCAGAACTGGACCATAGTACGATAGAAGAAGGTTGCCTGGTCTAATGAATAATGTTATTCCCTGGACAATGTTCTGCTGCGAAAATGTGGGTCTTGGCATTCATGTGGATGTTACTTTGTCACCTACTGCCTTCCTAGAGATTGTTGCAGACCATGTACACCCCTTGTAGCAATGGTATTCCCTGATGGCAGTGGCCTCTTTCAACATGATAATGCCCCTGCTACACTGCAAAAATTGTTTAGGAATGGTCTGAGGGGCATAACAAATATTTCAACATGTTGCCTTGGCCTCCAAATCCCCAGATCTCACTATGATTGAGCATCTGTGGGATGTGTTGGAACAGGGGTTCCCAACCCAGTCATCAGGTACCCCTTACCAGTCCAGGATTTAGGGATTAACCTGTTGTGTCTAAATTGTTTATTTTTCTTTCTAAAAACACCTTAGACACAACTGGATAATCCCTGAATCCTGGAATGTTAGGAGGTACTTGAGGACTGGGTTCGGAACCACTGTGCTAGAATAACAAATCCTATCCATGCAGGACTTCCAGAATCTGCTGCTAATGTCCTGTTGCCAGATACTACAGGACATGTTCAAAGGTCTAGTGGAGTCCATGGCTCTACGCATCGGCGCTGTTTTGGCTGCACAAGGGGGACTTACACAATATTAGGCCGGTGGTTTTAATGATGTGTTTGATCAGTGTAGACTTGTAATGAGATTAAAATGGTTGCATTTAAAGTAACACTACAAACACCTAATCTATCTGAAAAGCTTATATAAAAACCTATAAAACAATCTAACTATTATTATGGCACTTAAGATCTCTTACCACTATGTTAAAATAATTGTGGTCAAAGTCTGTAACGATTGCATAGAAGATATCAGAATGACTTCCTTAGAATAGATAGCTTTCAAAGAGCAGTTCAAACTCCAGAGTCAAATCGATGCCATGATCTGGTTGTTTTACATAAAAAACCCCAGCAATTTGAATGAACACTTTTCATAAGATTCCCACAGAGGTACAGGAATCTGTGTTTAGAACTCAGAGAGATTTATAGGCTTCTTCCTACTCAAGCAGGAATCTGGAGTTTGTTCCCAGATGTCAGCTTTGAAAAAGTGTTGCATGCAGGTGTACGAGGTTGTTACATAACGATTACAAAGTAATGTTATCACATTTATTTTCTACCACCAATTTTAATGTTAGAGCTTTAGGTTTCTCAACTGCCGCATCCAAAAAATGAGTTTAACCCCTTAAGGTCTAAATGGCAACATGGGATGTTTTAATTGTTTTGCATTTGCACATTTATACAGCCCAGCTGCTGTTAAAGGAGGGAGGGGTTCCATTTTGATATAATATGTTTAAAAACTAGTCTGCTGTTTGTTAGTCCATTGTTGGTCCTTAAGGGGTTAAATAAAGCAATTTTCTACAAATGTTGCCTGCTGATTTTGTTCTAATCCATATACAAAAGAAAGCTATAACATTTAGTCTAAGTTTTTGTTTAATATTTCTCTTGGGTCATTTTCCCTTAACTCGGGTAAAGATAGAATGTTTAGCCAAATCAAAGCTAAATTTGTGCTTGTTTGTAAAATACGTGATTATTATCATTATCTGTGTGCGTGTATTTATGTTGTATTAGTTTGTGTTTGTTCCCAGCCTTGAATAAAATCTTCCCATTTCTTCCTTTAAGCCCATAATGTGAACCTTTGTTTCTTGAAGACTCAAACATTCAATAACTGTATTTACTTTATATTATTTAACTTTTACGTTTATTTTTCTAGAGGTGTTGTACGACGCAATGTTCAATATGAAAGGCACGCAGAAGGCACATACACCAATGATGTAACTCAATATCTGGAAGAAAAAGCAGCAAAAGAGTTCATTGAATGGTTGATAAAAGGAAAGTCAAAGAAAATGTAAGGATAAAAAATATAATACATTATATATTGTATTTTTTAACTTGTGACATCAACAATTATAATATGGTGTTTAAGTTTTCTTTTGGGGTTATGTTTGACAAACTTACCAATGCAAAGGTTTTTCACATTATATATCCTATCATCTTAAAATCCGGAATATTTAGTAAAACACAGAACTTTGCTTTGGTTAAAAGTTGTGATCCTATGGGCATCATTTAGGATCATAAGGCATTTTAATCATAAGGAAATATATTACACAGTCACATAGATGATAAATAAAATATTTTGGTTTTTCTTTCGATAATATTTCTTAAAAATCTTTCCCAAAGAGGGGCGGAGCTTGGCCGCCATACTGAGTGGTCGCATGGTTGGTGAGCTCCTCTCTTAAACCTTAATAAAACGATGGGCTCACCAACGCCTAATTGACATTAAACATGACCCACAAGTACTGAATGACTACCGGATGGTTACCGGAGCGATCGAGTGACCCGTAGGGACTGAAATATGATGCTAGATAATTGCGGCCTAGTGAGAACCGGGCAGGAGGGACGGACGACCTCCTAGACGGGAATCTAAAAGACCTCACAATGGTTTGAGTCCCTCTGGACCGGCGGGGGTTACCCCGGTTCCCACCAGCTTGCAATTCGTGCTGATGACGACCTTTACAGCTGCAGCAGCTCAGCGCAAACCACTACCGCAAAACACAAGATGGCGACTATTCTCCCGCAGAGTGAACCCGGACACAAGCAGCCTGCAGTTACAGCTCAGCCCCATGGAACAAGCTTGGCGGAGGCTAGAGGAATTCATTGAGAGGTTCTGGGTCCCTGTGGAGATACGTCCACAGTCCACATCACCTCAACTTGGAGAGGAGATTCGTGAGAGCGGGGCCTGGCTGAAAGGGAAGCTTTCTCCAGGCAACAACACCTCGCTGACACCACAACACATGCCGGCAAGCTCGCTAATGCCGGGGGCCAAAAGGCGCAAGACCCAAAAGCACCATGCACAAAGACCGAGGACTTACCACCACTGACAGCGAAGGTACAACAGAGCCACCAGCCACCCTCCTCCACTGCAGGATTTGATTCCTAAGCGCTACCAAGTCCGTGGCATGCAGATACCAGCCAGCGACCAGACATGGAGGAATGATCCACGCCGCGCCTAGGGTGTCCTTGATCATCAGACCCTACACATACTGGCCTTGTGCTTCCCGGCCTTGGGAGTGGGCTGACAGATTACTCACCTGCCAGAGAAGACACACTACTTACAAATTGGGACTTACTCACCTACAGATCTAGTCATTGTGCCTCAAGATGCCCTCTTGATCACTATAAGCTGATTAGCAGAGAGCTCCATATACCTGTTTGTTATGCTTAAGTTATTAGTTAAATCTCTTTTCTTTTCATGCAAATAGCTAGACGCAGCCATGCTGAATATGCCAATGGTTTTCAACTCTATATTCTGATCAACACACATTTAGTTAAATCTTTGTTTCCTATGCTATTAGTACAAATGTGTAGATACCCTAGGTAACCTTTAACCACGTGTCTTAACCCCATTTAAAGATGCCAGCTTATATCTTGAATGCTGTTAGGACACGGCGGACCTAAATGCTTATATATCTTTTACCTTAAAAATATTGTGCCTAAATAACAATTGTCACATACTGTACTGCATGTTGAATTCCTATATACCTTGCTATCGCTGTTGTGGCGTACTGAGGCTGTTTGTGAAATATGTGCACAACAAAGATAAAGAATTTTAAAAAAGGCCAAAAAAAAATCTTACCCAAAGATTTTAAATTGCTCACAAACAGTTTAACCCCAAATGCTGTTCGCCAGCCCCAGGTCTCCCTGTCCCCAGTGGGATCTGTTTTATCCAATTTGGTTTAATCCCTTAAGGACCAAACTTCTGGAATAAAAGGGAATCATGACATGTCACACATGTCATGTGTCCTTAAGGGGTTAAAGACGCACAGATTGCTGCTGGGCAGGAGTGCTGCTGATTGACTCTAAGACTCTAATCAGTAGATGCCCACTCAAAAAATACGTATGTACCATTTTTCATGAATTGTTTAACAACTTTGGGTAAAAAAGCATTAAGGACATCCTGGCACCATAACAACTTCATTGCAGTTTTTATGGTGCCCAGAGTATTCCTTTAAACAGAATGAGTACTTCCCTACTACATTTAAGAGAAAAAAAAAAGAGAGAAAAGAAAAATATGTAAAAGTACTGTAAAAGAAATATGTAAAATGCGTTTTGAATTCACTTTGAATTGTTCTGTAAAAATGTCTGATTTTATTTGTATTATTCTGTTGATTTTTTTTTTAAATAGGAGATTCACAAGACACGCAGAAGGAACATTCACAAATGATATGACCAACTTTTTGGAAGAAAAAGCTGCCAAAGAATTTGTTGATTGGCTAATTAAAGGAAGACCAAAAAGGAAGTAAGACATAATTAGCCTGTATGATTAATATTAGTTTTAGGTCCTGTTGAAGAACATGTTTGAACTGTGTTACTGACATGATCAATGTATAAACCTTAACATTATATGGTGTCACTCACTAATATGATGTCATAATGTTGCATATTAACACATTTATTAAAATGTTACTCCAACCACCATGACCACTTCAGTGATTTGAAGTGGTCATGGTGGTAGGAAAATGTATGTGCAGTGTCCCTGCTTAAAACACGGCACATTCAAGGTTGTTTCTAATTGTGTGCTGGTGGCTAGTTGCACTCAGCACATGTGACCTAGTCTTCCCAGAACTTTCTAAGTATAACAATTGTATATTTAATGTTTTTTAATGATATGTGAATATATATATATATATATATATATATATATATATATATATATATATATATATATATATAATGTATAAAAGAAATATATTCACATATCAGTAGAAAACATTAAAGGTATAAATGTTATACCTATACAGTTCTGGGCAGTCTAGGTCACATGTGCTTGGAGTGCAATGTAAGAATAAAAAATATAATACATTATTTATTATTTCTCCTAACTTCTGACATCAAACATTATAACGTGGTGTTTAAAGGGACACTCCAGTGCCAGGAAAACAATCCGTTTTCCTGGCACTGCAGGTTCCCTCTCCCTCCCACCCCCTCCCAGGTTGCTGAAGGGGTAAAATAAATGAAGGGATGTCCCTCGGCGCTGGTCCTGGGTCCGCCCACGCTCTTCTCCCCCGCCGACGTCAGCCGGCGAGAGAGACCGACTGCGCATGTGCGGCTACCGCCGGGGGAGACCTAATGTGCATGCGCGGCAATGCCGCGCACACGCATTAGACCTCCCCATAGGAAAGCATTGAAAATGCTTTCAATGCTTTCCTATGGGGATTTTAGCGACGCTGGAGGTCCTTACAGCAACTAGAGGTGGAGTTAACCCTGCAAGGTAATTATTGCAGTTTATAAAAACTGCAATAATTACACTTGCAGGGTTAAGGGTAGTGGGAGTTGGCACCCTGACCACTCCAATGGGCAGAAGTGGTTTGGGTGCCTGGAGTGTCCCTTTAAGTTTTCTTTTGGGTTTAACTTGCTTGTGTTTGACAAACTTACCAATTCAAATGTTTTTCACATTATATATTCTATCATCTCAAGCTCCTGAATATATTGTAAAATACAGCACATGGCACATTGTAAGAAGAGGAAACTCATGGAATGTGCTTTAAGCAAATGGTCGTTGATAGGATACATGTAAACATACATCACATTTATTAGGGTGTGATCCAAGTTTTGTTTTTATTTTCAAGAAAAGGCAAACATTTATTGATTAATCAATCAACCTAACATTTTACACATTTTATACAATTTTACACTGGCAATTGCAAAACCATGTTTTTCTTTAAATTTCTAAACATTTCAACACGTGTAAAGTTTTGCCAAAATGCTTTTTCCTAAAAGTTTCTCAGAAGTGAACAGCATTGAGGAAATGGACAGAAGACATGCTGATGGCACTTTTACAAACGATGTCAACAAGGTTCTAGATATTATTGCCGCACAGGAGTTCTTAGATTGGTTAATTAACACCAAGGTTACCGAGAGGTAAAGATCAAAGCTCTTCAAGGCTTTTCTCAACAATGTATCGTAACTAATAATTCCCAAATAATTCAAATTTGATTTTAAACTACTAAGAGTTAAAATCAACAGGGAAATTGCAAATAGGCCACAATATCCAACTTTGAAATATAGCTGAATTGAATATTGTGTTCCAATTTTTAATTTCAGCCTACAATTTTTAATTTCCATTCCCATTACTCAAACTCACTTTGACTTATTTACTAAACTGGGAATTTTGAGAAATTACAAATAATTTGACCAGAATAGCTAAACTGGAAAATATTCTCCAACTTACTTTGGTCCCAACTTTCTAATTCACTTGTCAATTCTCAACAATTTGCAATGAGTAAGCAATCAAACTCTTCCAATCACAAGGAATACTTTAACGATTTATATTTATTGGTAAATGTCCAACCCTGGCTCACAAATAAGGTGTTACCTTTTTATAAAAAAAATTTAATAAAATTAATGCTTACAATAATTAATAAGACAATAGTCTCAGCAATAAAACTAAGAATGCCTAAGCATATTGTAATTTTTTTTAAATGATTTTAAAAATTGTGTATTGGTTAAATGTCATTTTTACATGACAATTTGATAAAAATTATATATAATGGCATTGAACAAGAAAAAGGGATTTTCACTTTGTTTGTAATAGACTGGTGATTGGAGGGAGAGACTTCTTTATATTACTTTAATTAAAATGGAGTTATACGTTTAGTATTTGAAATAATGTGTATCACCAGATTTTTGAAACAAGGATGGACATTTGCTCGTTTTTGAACTTTGCTATTTGCAGTGTGGAATCATTTTTGGTTATTTGTGATCCAATTAAGTTTATGCTTAATTATGCATTATTATGATTAATAAAAACACACAAATCAAATCGGTTTTAACAAAAATGATGATTAGTGAGTTGTAGCATTACTTTAACAGATATTTTTGTTTTTACTTTCATAGAGACCTACTGGAGGAACAATAAAATCCATATCGACTTGCCTTCAACAAGGAATTACCCAGCTGTCACATGGAAATGTTGAATTTGTGTTCTGTAAATTCAAGCAGGTGTTTCATAAAGCCATAAAGTATAGCTTTGCATGCAAAGTAAATGACATTTACAATCGTGTTTTCTTGTTGGGGGATTACACAAAGAACAGATAATTTTCAAATGCACATCTAATGTGATAGGTTTAACTCGTTTAGTAATGGCCGGACTTGTTGAATACCGCTTTGCGAGTCCTGCCGGAGCTACGAGGGCTTAAATCCAGAAGTGCCATTTTCTTGCCCTAATAGTTGCAGTAAAAAAGTGACAAAAACCACAAAAAAAGGAAAGAAAAATAAAACTTGTTTAAATTTAAAAGAATATAACTTATTTTTCTATGAAGTTGAATTGTACATAGAATTTACTCCAATCAACTGTGTCAGTAAACAATGATAAATGGGTTACCCTGTTTGAAATGTTTATTATAAAATGCTAAGCTTTCTGAATATTAACTAGTAGCCTTAAATAAAGTTTTTCAAGCTTCATATTGATTGTTTTTCATTTTATTTGGGGGCAATATGTGTTGGTGTTGAATAGGGAACTGGAGAGAGTAAGCTTTGATTAATATAAATAAGGAATTGAAGAAGGAAGTCTTTGTTGGTAATAGGCTGGGTATTTGTTGGTAATATTTGTTAATGGCTATAAAATATTTGAGTATAATATTATCCTTTCAAGGGTCTAGTGACTCTCTGGGGTAGATTTTCCTAGTAATTGATTAGGTTTGACCATCCTGATCTTTTCTTTGCTAAACATTATTGTGAATTTTATAGTCCTGACTTGCTGAATCTATGACTACTTTGTAGCCTTTTGAATTCTTGCATCTCTTTGGCCACTTTAAATAATCTAGAGGGAAAGTTGCCTCCCCCCCATTTCCGTGTAGCTTGTAATATTATAGATGTTAATATGGAGTTGGTGCCCCCATGCTAGTATATATGTCTCTTTTCTCCAGATTAGATTAGCATGTGAAAGAGAATCGAGATAGATTAGATAGAGCAGATAGATAGACAGACAGACAGACATACACTATTACGTAACCATTATTGTATTCTGTAAAAAATTGCTTGCAATACAATGTAATACACTAGATAAAAAATAATGTTTTGCCCCCTCTCCTGTTTACATTTTTACATCTTCTCTGGTGGTCCAGTGGGGGGTTTAGGATTTCCTTATGGTCTTGTATGGGTTAATAAATCATTAGTGGTCAAGTGGGATTAATTATAAATCCCTGGTGTTCTCTATAAAAATAATAATCCCTAGTAAAACTCTATCTGGTGCAGACTATAGTAATCTCTCCTTTCAGTCTGGCACTCAGTGAGAAAGACTAGGAGCCTGTGAATTCTGGCTGATTCACTCTGACTCTTTCATCGAGTGCTTGAAGTGCGAGCAAACAAATATTATGGTCTGCACAAAGCTGATGTGCAGGCCATGAGCTCTGCCACCTGGACACCAGGAACCGTTCTTCATGTAATATCTTGCAAATCCTGCAATGTATTTAATAAAAATTGCTCTTTTGATGAGGGAATCATTATAATTGGACACTATAACCCCCTGCAAGTGGAGGTTGTGCTGCCTTATGGTAGTGCCAGGCATGAGTGCCCATGATGGGGTGAACCTTCGAATGGTGTGCCAGTAGAGACACATCTGTGTACCCATTGTGGAACACTTGCCATAGGTTCTCCATCGCTGCAGTAGATAAATATGTCTAGATATAATATACATTTTTAATACAAAGGAATCTTGGCAAATCAGGGGATGGTACTGAATGTATTTCACTCAAGGTGATGATGTGATAGTAGGCCATGCATAGGTAAGATTGTAAAAATAGCATATTAAAGATTGAGTAAATCTAGAACCTGATGAGAAAGTCAAGGCTCTAAAGCAGGGATAGGCAACCTTTGGCACTCCAGATGTTTTGGACTACATCCCCCATAATGCTCTTACACCTGTAATGCTGGCAAAGCATCATGGGAGGTGTAGTCCAAAACATCTGGAGTGCCAAGGTTGCCTATGCCTGCTCTAAAGTAACAGAAAGAATACAGAAGGATTAGGAGAACAACAAAAGAAAATGAAAAAGGGCATAACACAGTATGTGAAAGTGTAAGGATACCTTCATTGCCAACAGCTGTGAATAGCTTAAACTGGTGGGAGTAGGAATCTTTTGTAATTAATTCCTTAGAACATAACTCAGACATGGAGGTTACAAGTTCTGTGAATGCCGACTATGCCGTGTATCTCATTTAAGAATTCCTGAAGATAAAAAAAAAAAAAAGTCAGAGGAAAGTTTTGTGCCTATCTTGGTGACCCTTACATTCACTGTCCATGTCAAAGAATTGGTGTTTCAGCCCATACTATGGACAGAAGAATAGCATTAAGAACTGAAATGTAAAACGCACTTCAAAGTCTCACTTTTATGTCCCAGCAATTCACATGGTCAGGGTTGCTCTCTCAAGTGTGAACTGTGGAGAATTCAAAATACATTGCAAAATTTAGGCCAAAATAGCTAAATTACAGAAATGATAAAAATCATGTTTGTTTTCACTTTGAATAATTTAGCCTTAAATTGAAATTAATTTTGAATTCACTTAGAATCACCAGCAATTCTCATTTTAGTGAATAAACCTGTTTAGTGATTAATTAATAAAACATCACCTAATAATAACAGGCTCCATGTGAACACTTTTACTTCATTATATATATAAAAAAAAAAGGTGGTTCGAGGTTAATATCCCAGTGTTCCTACACTACAGCCTGCAGAATTTCCATTTTTGAACCTGAATTTTGTATATCACCTTCATTAACTCTACATTAAAACATTATTAATCACAAACTGTAATGATATAATATTTACATTTAGGTGTATTTTTTCCTTGAATATGCTTTTCATTTATTTTAGAGGATGTTTTTGCTTTATTTTATTTTATTTTCAATTTTGTTTTTATCCCCAATATAACAGAACCTCTTTCTCCTTTTGATTTAATTATGTTATCCCTTCCTTTCACTCACCCCAAACTCGCTTCATTTCTGTCTCCCTATCGTTCCCTATTAGTGATGTACCGAACTGTCCACCGGCGAACAGTTCCCGGCGAACTTAACGTGTTCGCGTTCGCCGCGGCGGGCGGACACATGCGCAGTTCGATCCGTCCCCTATTCGTCATCATTGGGCAAACTTTGACCCTGTGCCTCTCGGTCAGCAGACACATTCCAGCCAATCAGCAGCACTCCCTCCCTTCCACACCCTCCAACCTCCCTCCCAGCATCCATTTTCGATTAATTCTGAAGCTGCATGCTTAGTGAGAGGAGGGAAAGTTTAGCTGCTGCTGATTAGATAGGGAAATTGATAGCTAGGCTAGGGTATTCAGTGTCCACTACAATCCTGAAGGACTCACCTGATCTCTGATGTAAGGACAGCACCCCAAAAAGCCCTTTTTAGGGCTATAACATCAGGCTGCTTTTTTTTTTTTTCCTGTGTAATGTAATTGCAGGTGCCTGCCTGCCAGCTTCTGTGTGAGGTTCACATTGGATACTGTGCCTACTTGCCCAGTGCCACCACTCATATCTGTTTTAACAATTGGTTAAGCTTTAGATTTAAAAGAAATATTTTTTTTTCACTGTAATAGAAGAGCAGTTGCCTGCCTGCCAGCTTCTGTGTCAGGTTGGATGCCTTGCCCATTTGCACAGTCAGTGCCACCACTCATATCTGTTTTAACAATAGGTTAAGCTTTAGATTTTAAAGAAATAATTTTTTTTCACTGTAATAGAAGAGCAGTTGCCTGCCTGCCAGCTTCTGTGTCAGGTTGGATGCCTTGCCCATTTGCACAGTCAGTGCCACCACTCATATCTGTTTTAACAATAGGTTAAGCTTTAGATTTTAAAGAAATATTTTTTTTTCACTGTAATAGAAGAGCAGTTGCCTGCCTGCCAGTTTCTGTGTCAGGTTGGATGCCTTGCCCATTTGCACAGTCAGTGCCACCACTCATATCTGTTTTTACAATAGGTTAAGCTTTAGATTTAAAAGAAATAATTTTTTTTCACTGTAATAGAAGAGCAGTTAGTTGTCTGCAAGCGTCTGGGTGTCAGGCCTACTTCAGCGTGTGCTCTGCAGACCTGTGCCAGCGTGCTTTGACAGTTGCCAATCATATCTGGTGTCTCTTTAGCGTGCTTTTACAAAGAAAAAAGGTTTCCAGTGTAAGCTAATAGCAGCCAGTCAGTGTCCTTCAAGCGGCTCTGTCAGGCCTTCCTTCAGCGTGTGCCCTGCACAACCCTGCCAGCGTACTTTGACAATTGCCACTCATATCTGGTGTCTCTATAGCGTGCTTTTACAAAGAAAAAAGGTTTCCAGTGTAAGCTAATAGCAGCCAGTCAGTGTCCTTCAAGCGGCTCTCTCAGGCCTTCCTTCAGCGTGTGCCCTGCACAACACTGCCAGCGTGCTTTGACAGTTGGCAATCATATCTGGTGTCTCTTTAGCGTGCTTTTACAAAGAAAAATGGTTTCCAGTGTAAGCTAATAGCAGCCTGTCAGTGTCCTTCAAGCGGCTCTCTCAGGCCTTCCTTCAGCGTGTGCCCTGCACAACCCTGCCAGCGTACTTTGACAGTTGCCACTCATATCTGGTGTCTCTATAGCGTGCTTTTACAACCAAAATTTTTTTTCCACTGTAATAGAAGAGCAGTTGCCTGCCTGCCAGCTTCTGTGTGAGGTTCACAGTGGATACTGTGCCCTCTTGCCCAGTGCCACCACTCATATCTGTTTTTACAATAGCTTAAGCTTTAGATTTAAAAGAAATATTTTTTTTCACTGTAATAGAAGAGCAGTTAGTTGTCTGCAAGCGTCTGGGTGTCAGGCCTACTTCAGCGTGTGCTCTGTAGACCTGTTCCAGCGTGCTTTGACAGTTGCCAATCATATTTGGTGTCTCTTTAGCGTGCTTTTACAAAGAAAAAAGGTTTCTAGTGTAAGCTAATAGCAGCCAGTCAGTGTCCTTCAAGCGGCTCTGTCAGTCCTTCCTTCAGCGTGTGCTCTGCAGAACTGTTCCAGTGCACATTGCCAATCATATCTGGTGTCTCTATAGCGTGCTTTTAAAACCAAAATTTGTTTTTCACTGTTATAGATTGAATAGCAGTTACTTGTCTTCAAGCGGGTGTGTCAGGCCTACAGTGTGTGCTCTGCAGAACTGTTCAAGTGCACATTGCCAATCATATCTGGTGTCTCTATAGCGTGCTTTTAAAACCAAAATTTGTTTTTCACTGTTATAGATTGAATAGCAGTTACTTGTCTTCAAGCGGGTGTGTCAGGCCTACAGTGTGTGCTCTGCAGAACTGTTCCAGTGGACATTGCCAATCATATCTGGTGTCTCTATAGCGTGCTTTTAAAACCAAAATTAGTTTTTCACTGTTATAGATTGAATAGCAGTTACTTGTCTTCAAGCGGGTGTGTCAGGCCTACAGTGTGTGCTCTGCAGAACTGTTCCAGTGCACATTGCCAATCATATCTGGTGTCTCTATAGCGTGCTTTTAAAACCAAAATTTGTTTTTCACTGTTATAGATTGAATAGCAGTTACTTGTCTTCAAGCGGGTGTGTCAGGCCTACAGTGTGTGCTCTGCAGAACTGTTCCAGTGCACATTGCCAATCATATCTGGTGTCTCTATAGCGTGCTTTTAAAATCAAATTTTTTTTTTACTGTTATAGACTGAATAGCAGTTACTTGTCTTCAAGCGGGTGTGTCAGGCCTACAGTGTGTGCTCTGCAGAACTGTTCAAGTGCACATTGCCAATCATATCTGGTGTCTCTATAGCGTGCTTTTACAAAGAAAATTGGTTTCTAGTGTAAGCTAATAGCAGCCAGTCAGTGTCCTTCAAGCGGCTCTGTCAGTCCTTCCTTCAGCGTGTGCTCTCCAGAACTGTTCCAGTGCACATTGCCAATCATATCTGGTGTCTCTATAGCGTGCTTTTAAAACCAAAATTTGTTTTTCACTGTTATAGATTGAATAGCAGTTACTTGTCTTCAAGCGGGTGTGTCAGGCCTACAGTGTGTGCTCTGCAGAACTGTTCCAGTGCACATTGCCAATCATATCTGGTGTCTCTATAGCGTGCTTTTAAAACCAACATTTTTTTTTCACTGTTATAGATTGAATAGCAGTTACTTGTCTTCAAGCGGGTGTGTCAGGCCTACAGTGTGTGCTCTGCAGAACTGTTCAAGTGCACATTGCCAATCATATCTGGTGTCTCTATAGCGTGCTTTTACAAAGAAAAGAGGTTTCTAGTGTAAGCTAATAGCAGCCAGTCAGTGTCCTTCAAGCGGCTCTGTCAGTCCTTCCTTCAGCGTGTGCTCTCCAGAACTGTTCCAGTGCACATTGCCAATCATATCTGGTGTCTCTATAGCGTGCTTTTAAAACTAAAAATTTTTTTTCACTGTTATAGATTGAATAGCAGTTACTTGTCTTCAAGCGGGTGTGTCAGGCCTACAGTGTGTGCTCTGCAGAACTGTTCAAGTGCACATTGCCAATCATATCTGGTGTCTCTATAGCGTGCTTTTACAATGAAAAGAGGTTTCTAGTGTAAGCTAATAGCAGCCAGTCAGTGTCCTTCAAGCGGCTCTGTCAGTCCTTCCTTCAGCGTGTGCTCTCCAGAACTGTTCCACTGCACATTGCCAATCATATCTGGTGTCTCTATAGCGTGCTTTTAAAACCAAAATTTGTTTTTCACTGTTATAGATTGAATAGCAGTTACTTGTCTTCAAGCGGGTGTGTCAGGCCTACAGTGTGTGCTCTGCAGAACTGTTCAAGTGCACATTGCCAATCATATCTGGTGTCTCTATAGCGTGCTTTTAAAACCAAAATTTTTTTTCCACTGTTATAGATTGAATAGCAGTTACTTGTCTTCAAGCGGGTGTGTCAGGCCTACAGTGTGTGCTCTGCAGAACTGTTCAAGTGCACATTGCCAATCATATCTGGTGTCTCTATAGCGTGCTTTTACAAAGAAAAGAGGTTTCTAGTGTAAGCTAATAGCAGCCAGTCAGTGTCCTTCAAGCGGCTCTGTCAGTCCTTCCTTCAGCGTGTGCTCTCCAGAACTGTTCCAGTGCACATTGCCAATCATATCTGGTGTCTCTATAGCGTGCTTTTACAAAGAAAAGAGGTTTCTAGTGTAAGCTAATAGTGTAACCGCTTGTACTCCTATTTACCGATATAACGTCTTAAAACCTAGAATTTAGCAGAGCTAACCATACAGATATCTTAGCTAAAATTTTGTATAGTCGGTATAGAGTTTCTCTATTTAAAATACATAAATAATTGAGAATACAATAAAAATAGGAGTTGGAAGCAATAACTTTGTCTTTTAATATAGTTTATTGAATATAATAATCCATCAATAAATCATAAAGCAGAGTATATAAAATTAAATGAATAAATGCTTGCAAAAGTATTAGTATAACATACCCTCCTGCATATACAGGTAATCTCTCAGTATGTCACCTCCAGAGTCGGTCAGTAAGTCTCTACCTAGCATTGATTATGCATGTATATATAGTATAGCATTTCTAATTACTACTGGTAATGTATGGGTTAATTAATCTTAGGGTTAAAAGCAGTTCATATATTAAAATAAAGGAAAAACATACTTAACAGTCTAACAGTCTAATGTCACCCTGATCAGTCTTATGTCATAACCCAGACATCTTTAATCTTTATTTGGACTAGAGGTTAGGTTGACATATACCTTAGGGTTGAAAGCAGTTCATATTTAAAAATAAAAGAAAAACATACTTAACAGTCTAATGTCATAACCTAGACATCTTTAATCTTTATTTGGACTAGACGTTAGGTTGACATAGGCAAAGCCTTGATTTGTTATTGCATTAGTCTAAGACAAGATGGAGTAAACATGTTGTGTACTGTAAATAGGTAAAAGGTTATTAGTTAAAGAAACAGTTGCAGTTTAAAGAAATACGATTTAGCAATGTGTATTATACCTACAATTGCCCATCACACCCTCCTGATTAAACTGAGGGTTTCTTTGGAGGATATCTTTTTTTTCTGTGCTTAACACTTCCCTGCTCATGTAAGGGAGGGGACTGTGGTGAATAGGACACAGTGGAAAGGACAGGAATGAAACAGTTACAATCATATGTACCTGTGTGATTGCACATTATGTCATCGTGATCAATATGTAAATAATAAAATTCACCCGGCATGTAATGCGTTATGTCATTTTGAGTAAACTCTTTTCTCATGTCAGTTTTCCAAATTCCACCCCAGCATTTGTTGAAATTACGTGTACACACCATAACTGTTGTGATCCCATATGCACCATGAGAGACAATGTTAATATGACCAATATCTTTGATTAAAGTATATAGCTGAAAAATCTCTTTAACTCGATCCACACATTTAATGGATGGTTGGTTGTAATGAGTCAATAGAGCTGTTGTCTGACAGAAATTTAAGAAGGTCATCAAATCCCTCGGTAGAATGTTCATGGCTGGATCCTGAAAGGAGAAGCATGTCAAAGTCATCAATTTCCTCTTGTAATCCAGGTTTCTGGGGTGCATTTCTGGTGGTGGTGATTGTTTTGGAGCATCTGGATACCGGGTTAGTATTGGTAACAGGTATTCCTTTAACATCATTGGTTGCCATAAGGACACTGGCACCTTTGGTCTTGGTATTTGTCTTTGCATGTTTCATCTTCCGTGATACATTTTTACACCTCCTATAATGTGTATAGATTGGATATATGTAATGATAATTGTTCTGATATTTCTTTATAGAACAAAAACCTTTGTTGGGTCTAAAGATATATGGGTTATTGGAATCAGCAAAATATTTATGGCAATTCCTACATTGGTATTTAAAATAATATTGTCCTGGTATAATTTCTTTAAAAGTTAAGATTGTTCTTTTTGGTATAGTGGATAATTGAAAACAGGTAGAAATGAATTTATTCATGTTTCTTTGCCCTGTGAGGGAGAAAAGAAATTATTCTCCAAGTTACAATTAGTAAAAATATAATAATTATAGTTATCATTATTGGTTTCAAATACCAAAAAATACTAAATCCTGTTCCTATTACCCCTTTAACAAAATTTGCCAAAGAATCAGCTATGCTTTGAACAGTTTTACCAATTGAAGGTAAAATAGGAGTCAATATCTCTTACCAAGTTCTTTCAGCCAATATGGGAAATCTATCTCGTGGGCTTGAATATTGAGAAGAGAAAGCCTAACCCTTATTAATATATCTTGCACTTGCTCATGGGTGGAGCTTAAGGTGATCTTGAATTGTTGTAAGTGAGCCAAGAAAGCACTCATGTATGGAAGTTTTAAAGATATTGGGGGTATATGTATTTTAACGATATCTGTTAGTTTATAATTTTGTAAAGGAGGTTTTAACAATCTTCCATAACAGTAAATGTCATAATCCGTGGTTACAATTAATGGCTGTAAAGCAGGTAACTTGCAATCTGAATAAGGGCTCATAATTAAATAAGAGCCATTTCTTAAAGATTCAAAATACAGAAAATCATTTTGTATTGGTTCTATATTAAGTAAGCAATCAGCTGATGTGGCAGGATTATTTCCACAAGGAGTCTGTACTTTTATATCTTCACATATTACATAACTTTTTTCTTGGCATCTAGAAACAGACAAATAATATATCTGATCACATGTCTTTGATATATATTGATATGGATGTTGTATTGTTATCTTTGCCAACTTTTCACCTGTTTGTAACAGGTGACCTATATTATCAAGCTTCCAATTCGTAGTGTATATTTCACCTGGAAGAGTTAACTCATAATAGATTTTAACTTCCCACTGGCTAACCTTGGCATTGTTTAAATGTTTTGTTTCTCTGATATCATAAACAAAGGTCTGTGAAATGTGCAATAACACTTCAATTTGTTTCTTAGTTAATTTTAACTTTTGAAGCACTTTAGTTATGTTAACCAGACTTGTATCAATTAAACCATTTTGTAAATTTGACCGAATATCAGAAATCTTCTGATTTAACATAGATATTTTCACACTTTCTTCTAGTGTAGAAATGTCATATATTAATGCTGCAGTAAGCGTTATCAGGTGGTCTTTAAGAATCAATATACCTTGACGTAGCAATTCATCATTTAAATCAGAATAATGGGATACAACCTGAATCGCTTCGACAAGTAATTGGCCAGTATGTATGAAGGAGTTTGTATTAGTTAACAAAGTCCTTCTTCTGCGAGACACACTTCTCATGTTACATTCATCTGGATCACTATTTTGTATATTTTTATATGTAATATCTAAAAATGTTTTATTGGTAGGCCATGCTGCGCTTGCAAATGGCATCTCTGCAAAATTTTGTGAAGTACAGGTCTGAAACTCACAAGGTCTATCTTCATTAGCAATTAAAACATGCATTTGCGTTTTTATACCATTAATTACAATATCTGTATTATATATCATACTGTCACTGACACATTTCTGATACAGGGAGTATACTGAATAATTTGCAATACTTATCGTTTTTCTCTCGATGCACCACATTCCTGGAAGTCCAGAATATAGCAAAAATCCTTGGTCTATGTTTTTAGGGAGCCATTTAAAGTTCTGATTGGTATAATTGTACCAGAGAGAGCAAGGGGCACAACGATAAATTATATCTGGATTAGAACCATTACAGATTCCTTGCTTTATCAATGTCTCTGTAGTTATATTACAGGAATTCCTTGCTTTGCAGGTATGTACATAATATGTAAAATTAAGGAATGCTGCAAATCGGGGTTTAGTACAAGTGTCCCATGGTGTCAAATCTCTAAAAAGCTTTTGTTGACCATTTATATTCCATTCTTTCGGCAAGGCTTCTGCTTTTAGAAGGCCTGTCTTGTTGTTGCTCATCAATTGCTGCAAAGTTTCTATCATTAATTGATGTATTTCGTCTGAATTCAGATTCACACGCCCCCATGAGTCATTATAAAGTTCATTATTACAAAATATGGTTCCAGTATGGTTTCTCACTCCACCAGGATATCTATACTCCTCTTCTTATGCTCCTTCCCAGTAACCAATTTTTTCTGAATTGTAAGTAAAAATCTGTGTCTTATACTGAGAGGTGCTTAGATAATCAATTAGGTATTCTTTATATTGTATTCCATCTTGAGTAATACCTGGGCGTGGACAGTGATCAGCCTTTATTTCTGATTCCGGCCATCTTCTGTTTGTCTGGAAATTAACATAATAGCAATGTCCAAAAGTAGCATAGCACATCTTTTCAGCATAAGAAGGCTGTTTGCGATAGTCATCCAATGGTAAACTATATGGCAAAGTCTTTTCTTGAATCACCTTCATGTGTGCATCCAAAGTTTCTTTGACAAGCATCTGTCCCGTCTCGCTCCTAATTCCAGCATCTTTAGCCATCACTGCTGAGTCTAATATTAGGATTTGAGATAGTCCAATCACCTGTTTCTTGTGTATAATCGGTTTTGGGTATGGTTTCCAGTAGGTTCCTTGTGGAATACCAGAGTAAGTCACATTGGCTATTACTTCACTGTGAATTGTGTCTCTTTTCATAAGATGGTTCCTGGAGGTCATCCTCACGATCACGGAACTTGTATTGTGTGCAGTCCAATTCAATACAGGAGCTTCTTGGTTGTTAACATAATCCCAGTGCAGTTTCAAAACGACTACTAGGGTTGATGTTATCATGATAATGCTGCAGATAGTAATAAAGAGACACCACATCCAATTCTTTAGTATCCATTTGCTTCCATCTTTGCATTTCTTTCTTACTGTATTCCATAATTTATGTACAGTCTGTGTTTCTGGTAATGATGATTCAGGTTCCAATTCTTCCATATCAATTGTAAAAATATCATCGTCTGTCCGTAGATCCTTCTCCTTTGCAAGCATCTGGTCATGAGTTAGTCTATTGCGAGGCTGTGAGACGGGTTGCTTTTCCATTCTCTTTTGCGTTTCCCTTGCTTCCTTCGACAGTATCCATTGTGTCAGGGTCAATGGCTCTGTGGACATTTTGGAAATGCTTTGCTGGTTTTAAATTATCAATGCTTACTGTTCTCTGTTGGCCTTGTTGGTTCTCTGTAATAAAAGTTCTCGGATTTAGAATCGTCACTATTTTCACAGGCTTTTTCAAGCGTGGTCGCAGGGGGCGTACTGTATGGACCCTCTCCAGGACGAACTGGCCAACAGTAGGAACCCAAGTAGTAGGTGACGGATTGTGGTGCGTCGTGGGTCGAGAAAACAATTCTCTAATTTCCTCTAACAGAACCAGCTGTTCTAATCTCCCTGGTGCAGAAATATGTTCAGTAAAAGTTGTGTTACAAGGGACACCATACAACATTTCATATGGAGTTTTACTATTAGTAGTATTAGGTATGTTGTTAATGCCCAATTGTACTATAGGAATAAGTGGATACCACTGTGTGGGGCGAGCAACTAGCAACTTGGTTAATAGTCTTTTTACCTCAGCATTTTTCCTTTCCACAACCCCACAACTTTGGGGGTGGTTAGGTGCACTGATTTCCCAAAGTAACCCAAACGAGGTTGCCCAGTTCTGGGTTTCTTTTGCAGTGAATGCAGGACCACCATCCGAGTGGATGGTCCTAGGTTTACCAATGCATACTAAGGAAGTGAGACTAGCAATCGTGGTATTAGAGGTCGCACTTCGCACAGGGTACAACCAAGTAAACCTGGTACATGCATCAACACATACTAAAACATATTTATAACCATGGGATGGTGGCAATGGTCCAATATGATCAACATATAACAAGTCGAAAGTGTCAGGGACCAGGAACCAGACAGAGACAGAAGTAGATGCAAACACACCTTTATTAATAAATAACAAATAATAAACAAAAGCAAAGTCCAGGAATCAAGCAGGGGTCAGTCACCAGAGCGGGTAGTCAGACAAGCCAGGATCAGGAGCACGGAGAGCAGCGGAGTCAGGAACAAGGCCGGAGTCAGGAACCAGGAGCAAACAGGAAACACAGGAACAAGGAGACTTCTGGGAAACAGGAAACCACGCAAGGGCAAGGAGGTTCTGGGCTTAGCTGCTTAAATAGGCAGAACTGATTAGCAGCAGGGTTGATTACTACTCACAGGTGAGTAACCGTGGCAACAAGCAGAAGCAGCTCATAGTAATTGCAGCTGCAAACTCAATCACTGAAACAGAAAGGTTTGCTGTTTAAAACAGCAAAGAAACCCTGACAGTACCTCCCCCTCAACGATTCCCCCCATCTCTGTTGGTGGGTCCGGGCTTCATGGGGAAGCGGGCGTGATAGGAACGAAGGAGGGATGGTGCATGGACATCAGAGGCTGGAACCCAGGAGCGTTCCTCTGGACCGTATCCTTTCCAGTGCACCAAGTATTGGATCTGTCCTCTGAAGACCCGTGAGTCAATGATGCTGCGTATTTCATATTCCTCATGATTGTCAATCAGAACAGGACGTGGACGTGGCACTGAGTTGGTGTAGCGATTACAAACCAACGGTTTCAAGAGGGAAACATGGAAAACATTTGAGATGCGCATGTTAGCAGGAAGGTCAAGTGCGTAAGCTACAGGGTTAACCCTTCGAAGTCTACGAAATGGCCCAACGTATCGGGGTGCCAGTTTTTGTGAGGGAACACGGAGGCGTAGGTTGCGGGAAGACAGCCAGACCCTCTCTCCGACCTGATAGGTAGGTGCAGGAAGGCGTCTGCGGTCGGCCTGGAGTTTGTAGTTCTGCATTGCGCGTTGCAAAGAACTCTGAACCTGCACCCAAGTGGAACGGAGTTCCCTGAGATGTCCCTCCAATGCCGGTATCTCCTGTGGCAAGAACGTATCAGGCAACATGGACGGTTGAAACCCATAGTTTGCCAGGAACGGGGATAGCCAGGAGGAGGCATTAATCGCACTATTGTGGGCAAACTCCGCCCAGGGTAGCAGATCAGACCAGTTGTTCTGGTGGTCAGAAATGTAGCAACGCAGAAACTGTTCCAGTGTTTGGTTAGCTCGTTCCGCTGCACCATTGGATTGCGGGTGGTAGGCCGAGGAGAAGGAAAGCTGAATTCCCATTTGCGTACAAAAAGCTCTCCAAAATCTGGACACGAACTGGCTACCCCTATCTGAGACTATCACTTTGGGTAACCCATGCAAACGAAAGATCTCCCGACCAAAAATTGTTGCAAGTTCCTGGGAAGTTGGTAGTTTTTTCAAGGGAATGCAATGCGACATCTTCGAGAATCGGTCAACAACCATGAGAACGACTGTATTGCCACGAGAGACCGGAAGATCTACGATAAAATCCATGGACAAGTGGGTCCAGGGTCGTTCACCATTAGGTATGGTTTGCAGGAGACCCACTGGAGGGCGTCGTGGGGTTTTGTTTTGAGCGCACACAGGACAGGCAGCTACAAAAGCGGTGACATCCGAACGGAGACTAGGCCACCAAAATTGCCGGGATACGGACCAGATTAACTGTTTTTTGCCTGGATGTCCAGCTGCTTTGGAGTCGTGGTATGTACTCAATAGTTTCGTACGGAGGTTAATAGGTACAAAACAACGGCCATTAGGTTTCTCTGGAGGAGCATTACTTTGTGCAGCCAGAATCTCCTCGCCTAGGGGTGAGGTGAGGTTAGTACGGATGGTTGCCAGTATATGGTCCGGAGGAATCACAGGAGTAGGGGTTATCTCCTCTCTAGATGGAGGGGAGAACTGTCGAGACAAGGCATCAGCCTGGATGTTTTTTGTACCGGGCAAGTAAGAAACCACATAATTGAATCTTGATAGGAAGAGAGCCCATCTAGCTTGCCGGGGGGAAAGTCGCTTAGCTTCAGAAAGATATGTTAGATTCTTGTGGTCTGTGAGTATGAGGATTGGCACTGAAGTACCCTCAAGAAGGTGCCTCCATTCTTTGAGAGCTAAAATTATGGCTAGAAGTTCTCTATCACCAATCTGGTAGTTGCATTCCGCCGGGTTCAATTTCCTCGAGAAATACCCGCACGGATGCCTGGAACTCTCTGGGTTAGGACGTTGAGACAGGAGGGCGCCCACTCCTGTCTCAGACGCATCGACCTCAAGAATGAATGGTAAGGCAGGGTTAGGGTGTGCCAGTATAGGGGCAGCAGCAAAGGCGACTTTGAGAGACTCAAAGGCAGTAATGGCTTCCTGTGACCAATGCTGTGGGTCAGCATCTCTCCTGGTCATGTCCGTGAGAGGTTTAACCAAGGAAGAAAAGTTGCGTATGAACTTCCGATAATAATTGGCGAAGCCCAGAAACCGTTGTATAGAGCGAAGACCCGTAGGTCGAGGCCATTTAAGTACAGCCGAAAGTTTCTCCGGATCCATAGAGAATCCAGTATCTGAGATAACATATCCCAAGAATGTAACCTGTTTGCAGTGAAACTCACATTTCTCCAATTTGCAGAACAGACTATTTTCTCTAAGTCTCTGTAGAACACGAGAAACGTCTGCGTGATGGTTCTCGAGAGATGTGGAATGGATCAGAATATCATCAAGATAAACCACCACACATTGCTGCAGCATATCTCGCAGGACGTCATTTATAAATTCTTGGAAAACTGCCGGAGCATTGCAAAGACCAAAGGGCATTACTAGGTATTCGTAATGGCCACTCCTGGTGTTAAATGCGGTTTTCCATTCGTGGTCCTCTTTTATCCGGACGAGATTATATGCCCCTCTCAGATCAAGTTTGGTGAAGACCGTTGCTCCCTTGAGGCGGTCAAATAATTCCGTGATTAATGGAATGGGGTAGGCATTCTTAATAGTAATGCGATTGAGACCCCTATAGTCGATACAGGGTCTCAACTCGCCATCTTTTTTCTTTACAAAGAAAAAGCCGGCCCCGGCAGGAGAAGATGACTTCCGAATAAAACCCTTAGACAGTGCATCGGTAACATACTCCTCCATGGCTCGATTTTCTGCTATAGACAGTGGGTAAATCCGGCCCCGGGGAGGATTGGTACCCGGTTGGAGTTCGATACCACAGTCATACGGACGGTGTGGTGGCAGAACGCTGGCTTGACCCTTGTCAAATACATCTTGGAATTCTTGGTACTCAGCGGGTAAGGAAGAGGCAGAACATGCGCCCAAAACTTTGACCGGTTTCTGGAGACAGGACAATGTGCATTGCTGGGACCATGATAATATCTCAGCTTTGCGCCAATCAATTGTGGGGTTATGCTTCTGTAACCAAGGGTATCCCAAAACAACCTGGTAATATGGAGAGGAAATGACCTGGAATTGGGTCGTCTCATGATGTAGAGCCCCTACAGCCAGAGATATGGGCACGGTTTCTTGGGTCACGTGGGTTGGCTGTATTGGTCTGCCATCGATGGCTTCGAAGGCTAGTGGGGAGTTGCGAGACTGTAAGGGTATAGAGTGCTTTGCTGCAAATGCACAATCTATAAACAAGCCTGCGGCCCCAGAATCAAGTAACGCCCGGGTATCAATGGATGAATCAGACCAGGAGAGGATAACAGGCACCAAGGGTTTGTGCACACATATCTCTGGGTCTGCAGAAAGACCACCCAAGATCTGCCCCTGACAGTATCTTGGGTACGGACCCTTTGCCGGACGGATCGGGCAAAACTTTAACATGTGACCGTGGTGTCCGCAGTATAGGCACAGGCCCTCCCTCCTCCTAAAGGCTCTCTCCTCGGCCGAGAGGCGTGAGAAGCCTAACCGCCTTGGCTCCACACAGACAGAGGACTCAGGACCAGGAGGCAAGGGAGGTGAGGGAGGTTCAGGTGGGCAAGAAAGGCTCGGTGTCAAATTTACAAGAGGCCTCCGCAGGCGCTCCTTGGATAAGGATCTCTCTCGGAGTCTGATGTCAATGAGGGTGACAAATGATATCAGTTCCTCGAGATCTTTAGGTAATTCTCTGGCTGCAATCTCATTTTTAAACACATCGGAGAGACCTTGTGCAAAGGCAGCCACAAGAGTCTCGTTGTTCCAGCCACCCTCTGCTGCCATGGTACGGAATTCACTGGCATACTCGACAATAGTTTTTGTGCCCTGAGAATTAGACATGAGTAGTTCGGCAGTAGGGGTGGAGCGAGCTGGAATATCAAAAACCCTATTGAAGGATGCAACAAATTCAGGGTAATTGTAAATAATAGGCTTCTCCGCCTCCCAGAGAGGTTTTGCCCAAGCTAGGGCCTTTTCAGACAGCAAAGAAATCATGAAGTGAACTTTGTCACTGTCTGTAGGAAATGCCTGGGGCAGGGTTTCAAGGTATCCTTTAACCTGATTTATAAATTCTCTGCACTGTGCTGGGTCGCCCCCAAAATGCTGAGGGAGCGGGACAGACCCAGTCATTTCTCTAGCCGCTACAGGTTTGGAGGTTACAACCGGTGCTAGAACAGGAAGTGAGGCAGAGGCGGCCGCAATCGCAGGCTGGCCGGGTACTGGATCCAGATGGGCATACTGGTCCAAATGGTGGTTCTGCTGGTCCCACTGGGTAAGCAGGTTAGGTATAGGTGTCTTGCCTGTACCATCTGTATTCATGGCCCTTGCGTAGTGTCAGGGACCAGGAACCAGACAGAGACAGAAGTAGATGCAAACACACCTTTATTAATAAATAACAAATAATAAACAAAAGCAAAGTCCAGGAATCAAGCAGGGGTCAGTCACCAGAGCGGGTAGTCAGACAAGCCAGGATCAGGAGCACGGAGAGCAGCGGAGTCAGGAACAAGGCCGGAGTCAGGAACCAGGAGCAAACAGGAAACACAGGAACAAGGAGACTTCTGGGAAACAGGAAACCACGCAAGGGCAAGGAGGTTCTGGGCTTAGCTGCTTAAATAGGCAGAACTGATTAGCAGCAGGGTTGATTACTACTCACAGGTGAGTAACCGTGGCAACAAGCAGAAGCAGCTCATAGTAATTGCAGCTGCAAACTCAATCACTGAAACAGAAAGGTTTGCTGTTTAAAACAGCAAAGAAACCCTGACAGAAAGGTACATTGGGTATTGATTTTTCAATAAATGGTACGACTGAATGATTCGGTCTATTCACTAATAAGCATTGCTTACAATTACCAATAACATGAACAACAGTCCTTCTCATATTGGGCCACCAGTATTTCTTTTTTAGAGTAATAAGTACATTATCTCTACCCAAATGAGCTTGTGCCAATCCCGAATGAGCCTCTAGGGCAAGTTTTTCCCTCTCCTTTACAGGGGGAACAATGAAGTTATTACCATCAATGGTTACTATACAATCAACCCCTTCTAGATGATAAGCGTATTTGGTAGGATAGCGAGGTGGATTAAGTCTGGTCTTATCCAGGCAAGCATTTAACTCTGCATCTACTTTGAGAGAAAGGGTATGTTTCTGTGATCTAGTGACCACATTAACAGAATAGCTGTGGCTGACACTCTGCGCCAAAGTGTCTGCCAGCTGGTTACCAACTGTATGAGGTGAAGAACCTAACTTCCTGTGTGCAGGTTCATACACAATTTCAATGTCAGGTTTCTTTTGCAAATATGCATCAATTTGTTTCCACAAAGAAATATGTTTCAACGGTTTACGTTGTACAGTAAGAAAACCATTTGAGCGCCAGGCTGAGAGGTCTTGTACAGTGGATCTTGCGAGATAAGCTGAGTCTGTCACTATCAAAACCGGTCCCACTATTGACAAACTTTCCTTTAATGCATGTGTATATGCATATATTTCGGCATACTGTGCTGAATGATCACCTATGGGTATTGACCAAGTCTGATCTTCTTGTCCTGGCACACATTTTACAATACCGCAACCTGCAGATTTATTTTTGTTTTCGGCTAAAGAGTTTACAGCCGACCCATCTGTATAAAATATAGCTTTATAAAAATCATTAGGGTGTGTCTGCCTTTCCCATTTATTTTCAGAATCTGATGAGGTTGGTAGATCATCTAATGTTGGTAGTGTTTTGTCATGAATAAAGGTCAGTTGTGGATCTTCTAGCAGAGCATACCATTTGAGCCAACGGCCTTTTAGAGCCTTTCTTTCTGTAATCGTTTGTTTTTGCAGAGCATTTAGTGAAGCAACAGGTGTATATAACACAATCTGTTGTCCTTGAGCTATGTCTCTTGATTTTAATAATGTAATCGAAATAGCTGTCAAAACCTTTTCCAGAGGAGTATATTTTAATTCAGTTTTAGTAAAAACATAAGATAGTAGACATAAAGGAATCACGTCATTATCATTATATAAACGTGCATATGCTACATGTGGGGAACATGTGATTATAGCTATGAGCTTTGTATCACAGTTTCGTTGGGCAAGATATGATGTGTTATTCACAGCATTAATAAGAGCTTTTAATGCCTTGTCATTTTCTGTTGTCCATTCAAAAGCAATTTTATTGCGTTCGTTGTTAATTTCTCTTGAGATGGCTGAGTTTAATGAGACTATCAGTTCTTTATAGTTTGGAATAAAAAACATTGCATAATTTAAAAGGCCAACAATACTCCTCAGTTGTTTTAAATTCTTTGGAGCAGAAATATTCGATATCTTATCTTTTTAGGACGTAGTCAAACCACGACCTTGATTCGAAATTTCAAAGCCTAAATAGTTTACAGTATGTCTTGCTATTTGTGACTTTTTTAATGAAATGATGTAGCCAGCTATTTTCAGTCTGTGAAGAACTGTTTTCAAAACATCCAAATGTTCGCTTTCAGTGTCATGTGAAAAATATATGTCATCTACATAAACTTCTACATTAGGAATGTCAGTTAGCAATGAAATAACATCCGCTATAAATAATGCGGGAGAATTAAGAAAACCTTGGGGTAATCTTGTCCAAACATACTGTTTACCTGCCCAGGTAAAACTAGTTCTATTATAACTTTCAGGACTGATGGGATGGCTCCAGAAACCATTGGATAAATCCAATGTAGTTTTATATTTTCCTCTAAACATATGCTGTAATATGGATGGGGAATGTGTATTCTGAGCTGCTACAGGTGGTGTAACTCTATTCACCTCTCTATAGTCCAATACCATTCTCCATTTATGGTCTGATTTTAGGTACAGGATAGATGGCGGAATTCATGGAACTATATTGTTCCTTAATAACACCTTGTTTCAGCAAGTCATTTATTACGATCTGTATATCAGGTATTGCAAGTGGGTTAATTTTATATTGTGCCTGTTTCTTAGGTGCAAGTGTACCTGTTGCTATATGATGACAAATGTCTCTCCTGTGTCCTACTTGATTTTCCCATTGTTGAAAAACATCCTTATTCTGCACTAGAATTTCTTTTAATTTTTGTTGATTTGATAATGAGGTGTAATTTAGTTGATGTTCTATTTGTGAATCAACATTAATTGGTACAGTAAGCTGTAATGTAGGTTTCGAAACTATATCTATGAAATGTGAAACATCTTTATAGGCAATTAAGAATGAAACATCCAAACTAGGATGTTCAGCCAGTTCAAGATTAACCTTCCTTCCATTAACTTTAATGGTCTCATGATATAAAGGATATGTACCATTGCCCTCTAACGTTTCAATAGTAACATTAGAAAATGGATTGGTTTTTAATATGTTTTTCTGTACAAGTGAGATTTCTGCTTGTGTATCTAAAACCCCTGCATATGTCCTCAGATCATATGTAATCTGCAAATCAAGATTATTCATCCTGATTTTCTTCTTGTTCTGGGTTTTGATTCTCAGTTTTCTTTATTTTTTGTATCTTTCTGGTTGTTGCTGGAGGATGTGTTGGAGGATGTGTAGATGATGATGATGATGATGTAGTAGGAGTTTTATCTTGTCCTGTTCTGTCTCTGTCCCTGACTTGTCCTGGGGACCCTCCGTATATGTCTGGACCTTTAACCCTTGGTCTCAATCTATATCCTCCGCTATATCCCGGAAAATCAGAATATCTTGGGCCTTCTCCTTTGGAAGTTGACTGATATCGTTCAGTACGATCTATCTCTGTAGTCTGTTCTTTTTCCCTTTGATATGTCCTATATGAGGGACGAGAATAATCCCTGTTAGTGCCATCTGAAGATGTAGATGGTCTAGATTCCCTTTTTATGTATGTAGAACTTCTCCTATCTTGCTTCTGCCTGTCTTTTCTAGGGGTAAATGCTGCGTTACTTTTTCTCTCTTTGTTTCCTGTTTTTTCTTTGCTTTTAAACCCCTCTCCTGTAAGATCCTTACCTAAGAGTGTGTATGTGCTCCTTAGGATTTCAGGCATTCTGTCACTTTTCTCATTCTCAGTCAATCCATGCAACCTTCTTTCTATGTCAAGTATTAATGCTTGACCTTTTACTAGTGGTTTCAAGCAACCCCAAACCATGGAATGATTTCTGCTTGTGAATCTCATCCCTAAATTATATGCTGCTATAATCCCTGACTTTGTATTCACTCCCGCTAGTGTGTCTGACAGTGTAGAAATTGTCACTTTGCCATAAGTCTTTTCATATAGAGTGGATATTACAATATCCCAGTTTTCAGCTTCTGCTTGTGTAATTGACAGTCCAGAGGGCAGTAATGCATTTACTAGCCCCTGTCTCTGAACTGCAGTTTGAGTTGGGTATACCCCATCTAACGCATGTGTTTTTTCATTAAGCCATAATGCTATTTCCTTAGCAGATGTTGGTACTGTACCAATAGTAGCTTTAATATTAGACATAGGAATACCCTGTATTCCTGTCCCTACGGTGTGAACTATAGGAGCACTAACAATTGGTGCTATTAGCGCTTGTCGTAACAAGTCTCTCAAGAAAATAATTTCTGGCATTAACCTCTCTCTTTCTGCTTGTGCAGACTGTGCAAGCGCCGGTAGTTCGTGGCTGTGTACGGGGACATATAGTAATCCCCTACCTATACCCCACTGTCCTGGGACTAGTGGACCATGTCTTGCTGGTGTATTAGGTATATTAGGGCGTCTACCAAATAGTTGTATATATGTCTCTCTTGTCATATTAATTAAGGTCTGTGTACTTAAATCTGGTAGAATATTAGGTAGTTCTGTAAATGTTGGCTGATCTAGATCCACATTTTCCGCATCAGTCAATTGAATGCTGATTACAGCATACCTGGCTCCTGCACCCCAAGGGCCTTGTACAAGTTCACATAGTACCATTTCTCCATGATGAAGATCTCTCTGTGCCTGGGCTGCAAATAGTTCATTAAATTCTCGATATCTCAAGAATAATTGTCCCATGACAAAGAATTGTGTCTTCTCTTACGTATAAGAGGTTACCTAGGTAATTTTGTTTAAAATGCGTAAAGTTAGTGCTTCCAGCCCCACGTTGGGCGCCAATGTAACCGCTTGTACTCCTATTTACCGCTATAACGTCTTAAAACCTAGAATTTAGCAGGGCTAACCATACAGATATCTTAGCTAAAATTTTGTATACCGTATTTATCGGCGTATAACACGCACTTTTTCTCCCTGAAAATAGGGAGAAAATCATGGGTGCGTGTTATACGCCGATATCCCACATTTACTTACCTGTCTTGAAGCGTGGGCCGGCTTCACAGCGTGTGTACCGCGGAACTGGAACTTAAATTTCAGGTTCCGGTTTCCGGCGGGACTGAAAGGAAGTGTGCACACTATTGTGTAAGCTAATAGCAGCCAGTCAGTGTCCTTCAAGCGGCTCTCTCAGGCCTTCCTTCAGCGTGTGCCCTGCACAACACTGCCAGCGTGCTTTGACAGTTGGCAATCATATCTGGTGTCTCTTTAGCGTGCTTTTACAAAGAAAAAAGGTTTCCAGTGTAAGCTAATAGCAGCCAGTCAGTGTCCTTCAAGCGGCTCTGTCAGGCCTTCCTTCAGCGTGTGCCCTGCACAACCCTGCCAGCGTACTTTGACAGTTGCCACTCATATCTGGTGTCTCTATAGCGTGCTTTTACAACCAAAATGTTGTTTCCACTGTAATAGAAGAGCAGATGCCTGCCTGCAAGCTTCTGTGTGAGGTTCACAGTGGATACTGTGCCCTCTTGCCCAGTGCCACCACTCATATCTGTTTTTACAATAGCTTAAGCTTTAGATTTAAAAGAAATAATTTTTTTCACTGTAATAGAAGAGCAGTTAGTTGTCTGCAAGCGTCTGGGTGTCAGGCCTACTTCAGCGTGTGCTCTGTAGACCTGTTCCAGCGTGCTTTGACAGTTGCCAATCATATTTGGTGTCTCTTTAGCGTGCTTTTACAAAGAAAAAAGGTTTCTAGTGTAAGCTAATAGCAGCCAGTCAGTGTCCTTCAAGCGGCTCTGTCAGTCCTTCCTTCAGCGTGTGCTCTGCAGAACTGTTCCAGTGCACATTGCCAATCATATCTGGTGTCTCTATAGCGTGCTTTTAAAATCAAAATTTGTTTTTCACTGTTATAGATTGAATAGCAGTTACTTGTCTTCAAGCGGGTGTGTCAGGCCTACAGTGTGTGCTCTGCAGAACTGTTCAAGTGCACATTGCCAATCATATCTGGTGTCTCTATAGCGTGCTTTTAAAACCAAAATTTGTTTTTCACTGTTATAGATTGAATAGCAGTTACTTGTCTTCAAGCGGGTGTGTCAGGCCTACAGTGTGTGCTCTGCAGAACTGTTCCAGTGCACATTGCCAATCATATCTGGTGTCTCTATAGCGTGCTTTTAAAACCAAAATTAGTTTTTCACTGTTATAGATTGAATAGCAGTTACTTGTCTTCAAGCGGGTGTGTCTGGCCCTCAATGTGTGCTCTGCAGAACTGTTCCAGTGCACATTGCCAATCATATCTGGTGTCTCTATAGCGTGCTTTTAAAACCAAAAATTTTTTTTCACTGTTATAGATTGAATAGCAGTTACTTGTCTTCAAGCGGGTGTGTCAGGCCTACAGTGTGTGCTCTGCAGAACTGTTCAAGTGCACATTGCCAATCATATCTGGTGTCTCTATAGCGTGCTTTTACAAAGAAAAGAGGTTTCTATTGTAAGCTAATAGCAGCCAGTCAGTGTCCTTCAAGCAGCTCTGTCAGTCCTTCCTTCAGCGTGTGCTCTCCAGAACTGTTCCAGTGCACATTGCCAATCATTTCTGGTGTCTCTATAGCGTGCTTTTAAAACTAAATTTTTTTTTTCACTGTTATAGATTGAATAGCAGTTACTTGTCTTCAAGCGGGTGTGTCAGGCCTACAGTGTGTGCTCTGCAGAACTGTTCAAGTGCACATTGCCAATCATATCTGGTGTCTCTATAGCGTGCTTTTAAAACCAAAATTTGTTTTTCACTGTTATAGATTGAATAGCAGTTACTTGTCTTCAAGCGGGTGTGTCAGGCCTACAGTGTGTGCTCTGCAGAACTGTTCCAGTGCACATTGCCAATCATATCTGGTGTCTCTATAGCGTGCTTTTAAAACTAAATTTTTTTTTTCACTGTTATAGATTGAATAGCAGTTACTTGTCTTCAAGCTGGTGTGTCAGGCCTACAGTGTGTGCTCTGCAGAACTGTTCAAGTGCACATTGCCAATCATATCTGGTGTCTCTATAGCGTGCTTTTACAAAGAAAAGAGGTTTCTATTGTAAGCTAATAGCAG
This sequence comes from Pelobates fuscus, assembly GCF_036172605.1. Classification (NCBI taxonomy): domain Eukaryota; kingdom Metazoa; phylum Chordata; class Amphibia; order Anura; family Pelobatidae; genus Pelobates; species Pelobates fuscus. The sequence goes on along the minus strand of NC_086324.1, from coordinate 33,853,122 downwards.
CCAGTCAGTGTCCTTCAAGCAGCTCTGTCAGTCCTTCCTTCAGCGTGTGCTCTCCAGAACTGTTCCAGTGCACATTGCCAATCATATCTGGTGTCTCTATAGCGTGCTTTTAAAACTAAATTTTTTTTTCACTGTTATAGATTGAATAGCAGTTACTTGTCTTCAAGCGGGTGTGTCAGGCCTACAGTGTGTGCTCTGCAGAACTGTTCAAGTGCACATTGCCAATCATATCTGGTGTCTCTATAGCGTGCTTTTAAAACCAAAATTTGTTTTTCACTGTTATAGATTGAATAGCAGTTACTTGTCTTCAAGCGGGTGTGTCAGGCCTACAGTGTGTGCTCTGCAGAACTGTTCCAGTGCACATTGCCAATCATATCTGGTGTCTCTATAGCGTGCTTTTAAAACTAAATTTTTTTTTTCACTGTTATAGATTGAATAGCAGTTACTTGTCTTCAAGCTGGTGTGTCAGGCCTACAGTGTGTGCTCTGCAGAACTGTTCAAGTGCACATTGCCAATCATATCTGGTGTCTCTATAGCGTGCTTTTACAAAGAAAAGAGGTTTCTATTGTAAGCTAATAGCAGCCAGTCAGTGTCCTTCAAGCAGCTCTGTCAGTCCTTCCTTCAGCGTGTGCTCTCCAGAACTGTTCCAGTGCACATTGCCAATCATATCTGGTGTCTCTATAGCGTGCTTTTAAAACTAAATTTTTTTTTTCACTGTTATAGATTGAATAGCAGTTACTTGTCTTCAAGCGGGTGTGTCAGGCCTACAGTGTGTGCTCTGCAGAACTGTTCAAGTGCACATTGCCAATCATATCTGGTGTCTCTATAGCGTGCTTTTAAAACCAAAATTTGTTTTTCACTGTTATAGATTGAATAGCAGTTACTTGTCTTCAAGCGGGTGTGTCAGGCCTACAGTGTGTGCTCTGCAGAACTGTTCCAGTGCACATTGCCAATCATATCTGGTGTCTCTATAGCGTGCTTTTAAAACTAAATTTTTTTTTTCACTGTTATAGATTGAATAGCAGTTACTTGTCTTCAAGCTGGTGTGTCAGGCCTACAGTGTGTGCTCTGCAGAACTGTTCAAGTGCACATTGCCAATCATATCTGGTGTCTCTATAGCGTGCTTTTACAAAGAAAAGAGGTATCTAGTGTAAGCTAATAGCAGCCAGTCAGTGTCCTTCAAGCGGCTCTGTCAGTCCTTCCTTCAGCGTGTGCTCTCCAGAACTGTTCCAGTGCACATTGCCAATCATATCTGGTGTCTCTATAGCGTGCTTTTAAAACCAAAATTTGTTTTTCACTGTTATAGATTGAATAGCAGTTACTTGTCTTCAAGCGGGTGTGTCAGGCCTACAGTGTGTGCTCTGCAGAACTGTTCAAGTGCACATTGCCAATCATATCTGGTGTCTCTATAGCGTGCTTTTACAAAGAAAAGAGGTTTCTAGTGTAAGCTAATAGCAGCCAGTCAGTGTCCTTCAAGCGGCTCTGTCAGTCCTTCCTTCAGCGTGTGCTCTCCATAACTGTTCCAGTGCACATTGCCAATCATATCTGGTGTCTCTATAGCGTGCTTTTAAAACCAAAATTTGTTTTTCACTGTTATAGATTGAATAGCAGTTACTTGTCTTCAAGCGGGTGTGTCAAGCCTACAGTGTGTGCTCTGCAGAACTGTTACAGTTCACATTGCCAATCATATCTGGTCTCACAGTAGCTTGCACGCATAGTACCACTAATCCCCAAAAAAATGACAGGCAGAGGCAGGCCACCCCGCAGGGGCCGTCGTGGTCGTGGTGCTGTGATTCCCTTTTGCCCTAGAATAATGCCCAGTTTTCAGAAGCCACGTACCCTGAACTTGAAAAGTTCTGCGGACATAGTTGACTGGCTAACACAGGACACCCAATCTTGTACAGCCTCCGCTCGGAACCTTGACGCACCATCCTCCTCCAGCTTAGCTTCAGGCACCTCTCAAGATACCACTCACCCGCCTGCCGCCACCACCAAAACTAGCACCACAGCCGCTTTACTTGGTATGTCAGAGGAGTTATTCACACACCCGTTTGAAGAAATGAGTGATGCGCAACCATTATTGCTAGAGGATGTAGATAACAGGGATATGTCTCAGGCAGGCAGCATTAAACACATGGAGGTACGGTGTGATGATGATGATGTTGTACCCGCTGCTGCTTCCTTTTCTGAGTTGTCAGATACAAGCGAAGCGGTTGATGATGACGATGCGTCCATGGATGTCACGTGGGTGCCCGCTCGGCAAGAAGAAGAACAGGGCGAAAGTTCAGATGGGGAGACAGAGAGGAGGAGGAGACGAGTTGGAAGCAGGGGGGGGTCATCGCAAGGAGCTAGTGGCACAGTCAGGCAGCATGCATTGGCACCCGGGGTCAGCCCGACAGCACGCCAATCAACGCATGCTGTGTCCACCACCAGAATGCCGTCATTGCAGAGCTCAGCAGTGTGGCATTTTTTTTGTGTGTCTGCCTCGGACAACAGCGATGCCATTTGCAACCTGTGCCAAAGGAAACTGAGTCGTGGGAGGTCCAACACCCACCTAGGTACAACTGCTTTGCGTAGGCACATGATCTCACATCACAAACACCTATGGGATCAACACATGAGTACAAGCAGCACGCCTACTCTAAGCCGCCATCCTCCTCCTGGTCTAGCATCTTCAGCCACGTCAACCACTGCTGTCCTTCTTGCCCCCTCTCAATCATCCGACACTCCGTCTCGCGCCTTGAGCAGTTCCCACTCATCTGCCCACAGTCATGTGTCTGTCAAGGACATGTTTGAGCGTAAGAAGCCAATGTCACCAAGTCACCCCCTTGCCCAGCGTCTGACAGCTGGCTTGTCCGAACTATTAGCCCGCCAGCTTTTACCATACAATCTGGTTGAGTCTGAGGCGTTCAAAAAATTTGTAGCTATTGGGACACCGCAGTGGAAGGTACCCGGACGGAATTTCTTTTCACAAAAGGCAATCCCCAACTTGTACTCGATTGGGCAAAAGGAAGTCATGGCATGTCTGGCACACAGTGTTGGGGCAAGGGTCCATCTGACCACTGATACCTGGTCTGCAAAACATGGTCAGGGCAGGTATATCACCTACACTGCGCATTGGGTAAACCTGCTGACGGCTGACAAGCAAGGAATGCGTGGCATTGCAGAGGAGTTGGTGACACCGCCACGAATTGCAGGCAGTCCTGCTGCCACCTCCTCTACTCCTCCTACTCCATGCTCTTCCATAACCTCCTCGGCTGAGTCCTCTTGTGCTGCTGCGTCTTGCTCCACATCAACGGCACCCCCCCAGCTCCCCAGGTACTATTCCACATCCCGGATACGGCAGTGTCACGCCGTCTTGGGTTTGACTTGCTTGAAAGCAGAGAGTCACACCGGACAAGCACTCCTGTCCGCCCTGAGCGCACAGGTGGAAAAGTGGCTGACTCCGCAGCAACTGGATATCAGCAAAGTGGTGTGTGACAACGGAAAGAATTTGATAGCGGCATTGAAGTTGGGCAAGTTGACACATGTGCCGTGCATGGCACATGTGTGTAATCTGATCGTACAACGCTTTGTGCATAAGTACACAGGCTTACAGGACGTCCTGAAGCAGGCCAGGAAGGTGTGTGGCCATTTCAGGCGTTCCTACACGGCCATGGCTCACTTTGCCGATATCCAGCGGCGAAACAATATGCCAGTGAGGCGCTTGATTTGCGACAGCCCTACACGTTGGAATTCCACACTCCTAATGTTCGACCGCCTGCTCCAACAAGAAAAAGCTGTTAATGACTATTTGTATGACCGGGGTGCTAGGACAGCCTCTGGGGAGCTGGGAATTTTTTTGCCACGTTACTGGACGCTCATGCGCAATGCCTGTAGGCTCATGCGTCCTTTTGAGGAGGTGACAAACCTAGTCAGTCGCAACGAAGGCACCATCAGCGACATCATACCATTTGTTTTCTTCCTGGAGCGTGCCCTGCGAAGAGTGCTGGATAAGGCTGTAGATGAGCGTGAAGAGGAAGAGGAAGAGTTGTGGTCACCATCACCACCAGAAACAGCCTTATCAGCATCGCTTGCTGGACCTGCGGCAACGCTGGAAGAGGATTGTGAGGAAGAGGAGTCAGAGGAGGATTGTAGCTTTGAGGAGGAAGAGGAGGAGCAAGACCAAACACAACAGGCATCCCAGGGTGCTCGTTGTCACCTATCTGGTACCCGTGGTGTTGTACGTGGCTGGGGGGAAGAACATACCTTCAATGACATCAGTGAGGAGGAGGAACGGGAAATGAGTAGCTCGGCATCCAACCTTGTGCAAATGGGGTCTTTCATGCTGTCCTGCCTGTTGAGGGACCCTCGTATAAAAAGGCTGAACGAGAACGACCTGTACTGGGTGTCCACGCTACTAGACCCCCGGTATAAGCAGAAAGTGGCGGAAAGGTTACCGAATTACAACAAGTCGGAAAGGATGCAGAATTTGCAAAATAAATTAAAAAGTATGCTTTACACAGCGTATAAGGGTGATGTCACAGCACAACGGGAATCTAACAGGGGGAGAAGTGGAAGTCATCCTCCTCCTCCTCCTCCCACGACCACGCCGGCAAGGACAGGACGCTTTAAAGACGTGTTGTTGATGGAGGACATGCGGACCTTTTTAAGTCCTATGCATCGCCACAGCCATTCGGGATCCACCCTCAGAGAGCGACTCGACCGACAGGTAGCAGACTACCTCGCCTTAACTGCAGATATCGACACTCTGAGGAGCGATGAACCCCTTGACTACTGGGTGTGCAGGCTTGACCTGTGGCCTGAGCTATCCCAATTTGCGATAGAACTTCTGGCCTGCCCCGCTTCAAGTGTCCTGTCAGAAAGGACCTTCAGTGCAGCAGGAGGTATTGTCACTGAGAAGAGAAGTCGCCTAGGTCAAAAAAGTCTAGATTACCTCACCTTTATTAAGATGAATGAGGGATGGATCCCGAAGGGACTGACACTGGGCAATACATTCGATTAAAAAAGGCCTGATGAGATGATGTTTTAGGGCACTTTCTGCCTGTGAAACAAACATCAATTTTTCTGGCCGCTGCTACAGCAGCGGCTGCAACAATACCAAATTTTTCAGGCATGTGTACATGCCTAATTTTTAGGCCCACTTGTGCAGCACTGTGGCTTCAAAAACCAAACCCAAAAAAAATCCTCCAAGATGGCACCAATATACCAGTGGTCTAAGCATCTTCCCACCTTGGCCTAAAAAGGGAGGTGATTCAACATTTAAAAATCTCTGCCATTTACACGTCCACTGATAGGAGACGCGGAAGGTATTAAACTGATATGAACAATACTAAACTCACCACTCCTATCTGGTGGCACATTAGCTTGCCCGCGCAGTGCCCCAAATTTCAAGTAAGAGGACCGACCAAGCATCTTCTTCCATCTCCCTGTTACATAAATCAATGCCATATCCATAGAACTTGTAGAGAATATCCAGGATAGTTTTACAGGGCCAAATCATGTCGCTTGTTGAAAGAGGTGACCTTGCTCGGGTCCCAGGTGTGCGGTTCCTAAAATGGCTGCCATATACATGTCCTCTGATAGGAGACGCGGAAGGTATTAAACTGATATGAACAATACTAAAACTCACCACTCCTATCTGGTGGCACATTAGCTTGCCCGCGCAGTGCCCCAAATTTCAAGTAAGAGGACCGACCAAGCATCTTCTTCCATCTCCCTGTTACATAAATCAATGCCATATCCATAGAACTTGTAGAGAATATCCAGGATAGTTTTACAGGGCCAAATCATGTCGCTTGTTGAAAGAGGTGACCTTGCTCGGGTCCCAGGTGTGCGGTTCCTAAAATGGCTGCCATATACATGTCCTCTGATAGGAGACGCGGAAGGTATTAAACTGATATGAACAATACTAAACTCACCACTCCTATCTGGTGGCACATTAGCTTGCCCGCGCAGTGCCCCAAATTTCAAGTAAGAGGACCGACCAAGCATCTTCTTCCATCTCCCTGTTACATAAATCAATACCATATCCATAGAAATTGTAGAGAATATCCAGGATAGTTTTACAGGGCCAAATCATGTCGCCTGTTGAAAGAGGTGACCTTGCTCGGGTCCCAGGTGTGCGGTTCCTAAAATGGCTGCCATATACATGTCCACTGATAGGAGACGCGGAAGGTATTAAACTGATATGAACATTTACTAAACTCACCACTCCGAGTGCTGTTATTTATTAAATTTTTTTGCGGTGAGGCTTTACAGGACAGAGTGCTTCTCCACGGGACATGTTAACTCACGGGCAGCTGGCTCATCAAGGAACCAGAGCAGCTTGAACGAGGTGACCTTGCTCGGGTCCCAGGTGTGCGGTTCCTAAAATGGCTGCCATATACACGTCCACTGATAGGAGACGCAGAAGGTATTAAACTGATATGAACAATACTCCACTCCTATCTGTAGGTCCGTCCCATTGTGATTTATGCCCCCCACCCACCGCGCAGGGATGGGGGCCGGGGGGGAGGAAAGTAGGCCCCCCCTTTGTGATTTATGGCCCCCACCCACCGCGCAGGGGTGGGGGCCGAGGGGGGGAGGACAGTAGGTCCCCCCATTGTGATTTATGGCCCCCACCCACCACGCAGTGGTTGGGGAGGAGAGTAGCTCCCCCCAGTGTGTATCATGGGCTTTGAGGACAGGTGTCAATCCATACCTGCCAAGTGACCCTATGTAGGGGGAACAGTCCCTATTCTGCTCTGTGTCAGTGTGTATCATGGTCTCTGTGGACGGGGAACAGTCTCTATTCTGCTCTGTGTCAGTGTGTATCATGGTCTCTGTGGACGGTGAACAGTCTCTATTCTGCTCTGTGTCAGTGTGTATCATGGTCTCTGTGGACAGGGAACAGTCTCTATTCTGCTCTGTGTCAGTGTGTATCAGGGGCTTTGAGGACAGGTGTCAATCCATACCTGCCAAGTGACCCTATGTAGGGGTAACAGTCCCTATTCTGCTCTGTGTCAGTGTGTATCATGGTCTCTGTGGACGGGGAACAGTCTCTATTCTGCTCTGTGTCAGTGTGTATCATGGTCTCTGTGGACGGGGAACAGTCTCTATTCTGCTCTGTGTCAGTGTGTATCATGGACTCTGTGGACAGGGAACAGTCTCTATTCTGCTCTGTGTCAGTGTGTATCAGGGGCTTTGAGGACAGGTGTCAATCCATACCTGCCAAGTGACCCTATGTAGGGGGAACAGTCCCTATTCTGCTCTGTGTCAGTGTGTATCATGGTCTCTGTGGACGGGGAACAGTCTCTATTCTGCTCTGTGTCAGTGTGTATCATGGTCTCTGTGGACGGTGAACAGTCTCTATTCTGCTCTGTGTCAGTGTGTATCATGGTCTCTGTGGACAGGGAACAGTCTCTATTCTGCTCTGTGTTAGTGTGTATCAGGGGCTTTGAGGACAGGTGTCAATCCATACCTGCCAAGTGACCCTATGTAGGGGGGACAGTCTCTATTCTGCTCTGTGTCAGTGTGTATCATGGTCTCTGTGGACGGGGAACAGTCTCTATTCTGCTCTGTGTCAGTGTGTATCATGTCAAATCCATATCTGCCAAGTGACCCTATGTAGGGGGAACAGTCTCTATTCTGCTCTGTGTCAGTGTGTATCAGGGATCATTAGGATAGGTGTCAATCCATATCTGCCAAGTGACCCTATGTAGGGGGAACAGTCCCTATTCTGCTCTGTGTAAGTGTGTATCAGGGATTTGACTATCTTTATTCTGATTGAAAAATTAAAATTCCAGGAAAAATTTAACAAACATTTACAAGAACATGTTATGCACATCATAGAAACAACGTGAACCTCTTTAACCCCTTAAGGACACATGACATGTGTGACATGTCATGATTCCCTTTTATTCCAGAAGTTTGGTCCTTAAGGGGTTAAAGCCACAAACTTAAGACAAAAAATACGTACACACAATGTGTAAGGGTTTGAAAGAATATTCGGAATCCTTACATGTTTACTTTATCGTTTGTTTGATTTTTGTGAACCATATATAAACTACAAGCAGCGTGAAAACTATAAAAGCTCAAGTGGCCATGCTGATCAAATTAAATAGTATGCTTTACACAGCGTATAAGGGTGATGTCACAGCACAACGGGAATCTAACAGGGGAAGAGGTGAAAGTCATCCTCCCCCTCCCACGACCCTGCCATATCTGCCAAGTGACCCTATGTAGGGGTAACAGTCTCTATTCTGCTCTGTGTCAGTGTGTATCATGGTCTCTGAGGACGGGGAACAGTCTCTATTCTGCTCTGTGTCAGTGTGTATCAGGGGCTTTGAGGACAGGTGTCAATGTTAGGTGATTTCTGCCCTTTATGGATTAAAAGCAGACTCTGCATCAATTGTGTAATTTTCCATGGGAGTTTTGCCATGGATCCCCCTCCGGCATGCCACAGTCCAGGTGTTAGTCCCCTTGAAACAACTTTTCCATCACTTTTGTGTCCAGAAAGAGTACCTGTTGGTTTTAAAATTCGCCTGCCCATTGAAGTCAATGGCGGTTTGCGCGGTTCGCCGGTTCGCGAACATTTGAGGAAGTTCGCGTTCGCCGTTCGCGAACCGAAAATTTCGGGTTCGCGACAACACTATTCCCTATGTATCTTATTTCTCCATTGTATTTTCCTGTCTTTCAATACAACTTATTTCACGCATCTGTCTTTGAGTTTATATTTCCTTTATCACAGTCTCACCATCTTGCCTATTAAGACATGAACTCTCCGCTTTCTCCAGATTTCAGCAAACCATTTTTAATTTTTTTACTTCTTTTCAGTCCTCTTTCCTTCTCAATATCTCAGATTCTTTTCATCCTGAGTAGGAAGAATATAGACTATAAATATTCTTGTCACCATTATACATTCCGGGTGAAGCAAAATGTCAACCGAAATGTCAAGCCTAACCGAGATACCTACTTTCCCTGTATGCCCTGTATTGATGCAGGGAGTGTCAGGGTTGCTGGTGTCTTACCCGGGCCCCACCAGCGTTGTTAGTGGCGCTGCATTCTCTCACGTCACGTTTTGGTTCCTACTCCATCTTGACACGGTGCTGGGATATGACATCACTAAGGTTTCGGCAATAATACTGAGCTGTGCAACCAAGTCCCAGCTGCATCCCACCAGTCTCTATGGAGTGGATCAACTCCAGCTCTCCCAGGCAAAGGCACACATAATTTGTGTGTGCGTGAGAATAAATGCGCAACAATGTGTATGTGTGTGAAAATGTGTGTGTCTGTGTGAGAAAGTGTTCATATCAGTAAATGTATTGGTAGAGGGTAGAGGGCACATCACACATTCTGTGCCTTAATGGGCATTAGGAGTAAATCTAACCCTCTTTGGGGTTCTTTTGGAGTGAGAATCATGATTGTGTGGATCTCACACAGAAATTCTAAGTGTTGTGAAGAATACAAGTAGTGTAAAAAGTTTGGGAGCAAAGGCAGCAAAATATATCTTTGTTCAGTGTGGCTAAAAATCCTTGCACTGGTCCTGGATGAATGCAAATGTGCAGCACCGCTGAAGAAATGCCAGAGAACACACATGCTCATACATAATTTTTGTGTTAATGCCTTAACATGCATGTGTGCATCAAAGGCATGACGACTTGCAAAGTTTGCCCACAATGCAGAAATTCAACAGAGGGAAGTATATTCTTACTTACTTCCACTCAGGGCTGTCATCAGAAATGCTGGGGCCCCTTACACAGCTCAATGTCTGGGTCCCTGGTGCTCAGCTCTGAGTCCACCCACAGGGCACACCCCAGATTCCACACATAGGGCCCACCCATGAGTCTGCCCACATGGATAAGTAAAGTGGATGCAGTGTGTGGATAGTGGATGCAAGGTGTGTGTATGTGGATTGTGGATACACTGTGTGTGCATATTTGTGTGTAAAATGTATGTAGTGTGTGTATGGTGGATGCAGAGTGTGTGTGCATAGTAAATGAAAAGCGTGTATGTGCAGTGTATACAGTGTGTGCAGTGGATGCAGTGTGTATTTGTGTGTGTGGTGAATGTAGTCTGTGTGCAGTGGATGCAGAGTGTGTAGTGGATGTAGTGAGTGTGTAATGGATGTAGTGTGTGTATGTAGTGGGTGTAGTGGGTGTGTAGTGGATGTAGTGTGTGTAATGAATGCAGTGTGTGTGCATGTAGTGTATGTACTGGTTATAGTCTCTGTATAAAAGATGGTGTGTGTGGTAGATGTATGGTGTATGTAGTTGCTGCAGCAGGTGTGTAGTGGATGCAGTGTGTGTGTGTGTGTAATGAGTGCAGTGTGTGTCTAGTTGATGCAGTTTGTGTGTGCTGGATGCAATGTGTGCAGTGGATGCAGTGTGTGTGTAGTGGATGAAGTGTGTGTAGTTGATGCAGTGTTTGTGTGTAGTGGGTGCAATGTGTGTAGAGGATACAGAATGTGTGTGTGTGTGTTTGTTTTAGTTTGTGGTGTTAGATAGGGGCTGTGGTGGGGTGAGCAGTTTTAAAAAATTTAAATAACATTAGTTCTTCCCACCGTGCCTTTTACCTGTGGCCAGGGAGGGAGCACCATATGTCTTGGTGGTCCGATGGCACAGCATGCTTGTATACTGTACACCACACACTCTTCACTATAGAAGATATATATATATATATATATATATATATATATATATTCTATGGAAGTGATAGTTCCCTTTTAAACATGTCATCATATAAATCAAACCTGCACCATTCAACTTTCATCTACTGCATCACCCCACCACTGAAATGTAATTGGTAAAATATAAAGTACGCCTGTCATATGAACAAAATATCTCTGTATACTATGTATAAGGGCAACACATACTGTAGGTCTCTTCTTTTGAAATGTTACCTATACGGGACTAATTATGTCTGTTATCAGGGCCGGTGCTAGGATTTTTAGTTACACAGGCGAATATGCATTTTGGCACCCCTCACCCTCCTTTAAAAAAAAAAAAAAATGCATCTTCACCTGTGTGTATTTCCTCCCAAGCCACAGGCATCATTTTTCAGTCACACAGGTACACTGTCATGCAAACACAGAAATAATCATACAGAGACATACAGACACAGACATACAGGCAAAGACATACATGCATACAGAGACATATATAAAGACATGCATACATACAGAGGCATACCATCATACAGACACATACAGGCATACAGACACATACATACAAAGACATACAGGCATACATACACATACATACGTACATACAAAGACATACAGGCATGCATAAACATACATACAGGCATACATAAACATACATACAAGACATACAGACACATACAAACATACCTACATACAGAGGCAAACCGTCATACAGACACATACATACAGAAACATGCATACAAAGACATACAGAGACACACAGACACATACATACATCCGTACATACAGAGACATTAGGGCACAGAGTTACACACATGCATACAGATACATACATGCATAGACATACAGGCACATACATACATACATACAGAGACATACAGACATACAGAAACATACAGGCATACAAAGACATGCATGCATACAGAGACATACCGCCATACAGACACATACATATATACAGGCATACAGAGACATACAGGCATACAGAAACATACATACAAAGACATACAGGCATACATACACATACATACGTACATACAGAGACATACAGGCATACATAAACATACATACAGGCATACATACAAGACATACAGACGCATACAAACATACATGCATACAGAGGCAAACCGTCATACAGAAACATGCATACAAGGACATACAGAGACACACAGACACATACATACATCCGTACATACAGAGACATAAAGGCACAGAGTTACACACATGCATACAGATACATACATGCATGGATACAGAGACATACATACATACAGAGACATACATACATACAGAGACATACATACATAATTACATACTTACATCAGTTCAATCTTGTTCCTGGGGTGCATGGAGTCCGGCTCTGTGGAGTCCTGTCCTGCAGCCCAGCCTCATCACTGGGCGCCAGCCGCGCTGTGCGGTACACAGGGAGCAGGGATATGATGTCATTCATATCCCCGCCCCCTCCACACAGCCTGCGGCAGTCGGAAGACACCAGGGTAGGAGGTGGGCGGGCAGAGGCTGGGCTCCGCGGGCGGGAATCTCTGCGCTCGGCCACGCTACAAATTGTAACCGGCAGGAGGGGAGGGCAGTGCGCTTCCCTCCTTCCCGTCAGCCTGACATTGCGCCCCCAGGGCTGGTGCGCCCTAAGGCGGCCGCCTGGGCCGCCTTATGGTAGTGCCGGCCCTGTCTGTTATGTAAATAAGATACGCACACATACAATGTATAACTACTGCCTTTACAGGACCTCCACTCTACTGTCACCTACCCTGCAAGTTCCGCCTGTTAGCACTATATAACTAAAATATCAATAGATATAAAATGTATAACAGCTTCACTTTCTGTACCTCTCCTATTCTGTGATGTCACTTGCAAAGTGGTAAGTACTCTTGTTAGTACAATATCAATTGAAAAAAAATACACACATACAGACTATTTCAGCAAACACAAAACATACAAGGCCCTTTTGTTTCCAGCACTTGAAACTGGACATTTTTTTCCATATATATATATATATATACCCCAAGGAGAGTTAATTTCTTTGGTGCTCCCGGACGATACCCAGTAGTGCGATTATAAATTAGCACCCCGATTATTAGATTAGTGGTCGTTGTCTAATTATTTCAAAATACACCTCAGATAAACCTGAAATTTAAAACCGAGTGTACCTAATATTATGCAAACAAAATCCAATATGTTGTTGAACCAGTTTGGGAAGTTACTCAGCCAGGTGTATGACTAGGTGCTGAAGTTTATTTTAATTCCTGGCAGACTTAGCTTTGTCGTCAGTCCTAAAATGCTTACCATAGTGGAATATTATATTATAGTTTTTTCATTGGCAATACTGGGTTACTTTGTGCACAAAATGTATTCACTATGGAAAAGAAACCAGAGACAAGGTAAGGAGAAAAATCTGCACTTGGAGTGAAATAAGGACGATAAAAACAAAATAAAAATGACTTTCGGCCATACGACTAAGTTTGGTCTAGACTCTAAATGGCTTAGCCTTTACTCTTCGTAACTATTAAGTCGTGCAAGTACATGTGTGTGTGTGTGTGTGGAGGGAGGGGGGACAGAGAGACAGAACACACAAAGAAGAGGATACTTGCACTAACGGAACATAAAAATACAAGTAGTTATTATATTTTTAACGCATTAAAAAAGCACAGATATATCTTATGGGACTTTGGCAAGTGGGAGGAAATACAGAACACGATTAAATCTACCTGGGGCATAAAACAACCTGTTTCTGAACCCGGATATAATTTCCTGTTTTAAATGATTCATTTTGCAAGTATATAGTTTAAGGATTAACATCTTCATGACAATTGACTGGCAAATCATTGTTGTTACAAGGAACTATTTAAGGACCAAAGCCTTCATGAAACAGGCAAATCTCACTATATTATGAAAGGTATTGCACAGTATATATCATGAATTAGTTAATGGGTAATTTCAAGTTCCATGACATCTACAGTGTTTTGAAGTGGTCATGGTGCCCAGAGTCTGTATGTGCGTTTCACTATGAGATAAACTATAGAGTTAGACAAAAAGGAAAGAGCTGTTACTCAATGATGGCAAATAAATATATATATATATATTTTTAACATTTTTAAGTATCTATTTTTGTATGAACTTTATATATTGATGCTAGTGGTGTGTTCTGATTGTACCCTTCTTTTTTCTGCCCCCATTTCATTAATTGTATTTTATTCCCATTTGTAATATGGAAAGATGGTTGTAATTGACATAAACCAAATGTTTCCTGGATTTTTTTGAATGGAAGGTAAGACTGCAATATCCCTTTATAAGGTTCTTGGATAAGATTGGACATTATTCAGACTTGATAAAGACAATTTGTAGAGATGCATTTGGCGTGAGGATGTTACTGCTAGGGTGGAAGAGTTAAAGGTCCGGGTGTCCTTGTTTCTCCAGCAACAACAGGACTCCAAGCCCCAGCTGTGACTTTGTGCCTCTTTCTTTCTTTGTCTATACTACTTAATTTACTGTTGATTTTTGTTTAATAAATGCTTCACTTTTACAAATTAATCATGTATTTGATTATTTATATATCTCAGGAACAGGGCTGAAGTTACATATGGAGGCTTATCACGGAGCATATTTATAGAGCCAATATATGGACTTTCAATCAAGCGAGTTGCTAATATTTGAATTTTCTTTTCTCACTGATGGACAATTGGTATACTGTTCTTTGAGATATTATTGTTTTTCACAGAATAAAGAGATGCATGTGCCTGCATATTATTATTGAGAACTTACATTTAAGTATTTTTATGCTACACCCATTTTCACTCATGTCAGCTCTTGGTGGATTTAATTTGGTTATATTGTGAGCTGTTTAAAGGTGTAGTACAAACACAATTTAATTGCACCTCATTATCTTTTATAAATACATATTGCTGTGTGCTTTTGCAGTCAGAATACATTTACTGACAATGGCTGACTTGTTTATTGGTAAATGCAAGCAGAATGCTACCTGCTAACTGCGTATTACATCAAATGGTTGGAAAAGCCACCAATGCTGAAAGCACCCCAATCTATGTACCCTTATATTTTGAACAATGATTTGTTCTTTGAAGTTCAATAATTTTCCTTTCTGTTGACTAACTCTTTAGACATACCTTATCGTACAGTTTTAGGTAGGTACCTTTGCTACAAATTGTAAAAAAAACTAACAGTCCACATAATATCTCTGGAATCTAATACATCACACACTAAGACACATGATAACATCAAGTTCTATGGAATTTTGCACTATAACACCGAAAGAACGCGAGCCATTAAAATCACTTGTTATACGTCAAAGTGGAAAACAAAAACTCAGCAAGTTATCTAGTCTTTAAAGGTTATGTTGCATTGGCTTTGGCACATTATGTCAGTAGAAATGGCTTTTTTGGGGAAAAAATTCTAAGTCAGCTAGAGACTAAAGCCAAGTCAGCATCATCATCAACGATTGCAACTCACACTGCCTGGCTCAGCTCAAATTGGTGAAGGTTAGTAAACAGCTGATAACATTTTTTTAATATTGTTTTGGATATTGACTTGTTTTTATATTCAATAAACACTTATTTAAATGGGATAAAACAGAAGAACTGATAGTGTTGCATGTTAAAAGTTAATTGATAAAGTAAAAACAGGTCAAATATGCACTCACACGTTTTTGGAGTTAGACTTAGCTCCAACTTGAATGCCTGGGCGGAATGATCCCCGACGTGGGATATAGTGTTGTACAGGCTCTGCAGGTAGTCCTTATGGTAGTAGATTTTCTCATAAAAGCCTGAATAGGTGTAAATTCAAAGTGAAATTCACATTTTAGACCAAAATAGCCAAATGTAATACATAGCTAAGTTGGACCCAACATTTACATATTTAAGATGAATGCCCAACAATTCCCACATTTGGGAATGATTCCATAAATTTATTACAGCCTTTGTTCTTATCAGCTATCTAGATGCCCCCCCACAGGGATTGTCTTTAGTCAGTCCAGATAACCAAGAACCCACCCACATTTATATCCTTTTGGTCACTTAAATTAGTTCCATAACCTTTTGCAAGACAATACCAGGATGTTACACATAGGACACAGGCTAATCGTTATACAATTTAAATTAAATTTGCAACTATGTTATTTGATTTATTTTATCCTTAATTATATCAACACGTGAAAATCAAATTGAAAAGCCGAATATGGTACATCCCATCAGTAATATCAATAAAGTCATCTGGTCTCTCAGGGTTATTTAACAAAAACGGAATTGTAGCTAACGGAAATTCCACTGGCAACAATTACTGATTTGGGGAAAAAATGTTACAGTTTGCTATAGACACAGTTAGTGTGGTCTGAAGTTTATCTAGATTTAAATGTGCGGAAATAAACAGATTATTCTACATCATTTGGTTAAATTATCTGAATTTGAAAAGGAAATAAAATGTGAAGTGGTGCTTTTTAGAAGATTAAATAATAAAACAGTGTAAATAGCAATATAAATTTGTCTATCCCCCCCACCCCCCCAAAATTAAATTAAACATTATAAAAAATAAGTGATTAAACTGCTCACAAGAGTAACAGAATTATGCATGTAATATCTTGTTAAAGTAATATTACAAACTCAGAAATCTTAAAAAAAACATACAAAACAAACAAACAGTGAAATAAGTTTATGCGCGTTGAGTAAGCTCTATTGCAGGATGCGCCAAAGTAAAATTTTAAAGTTTCTAAGAGTGCTGGCCCTCTGGTTCACTCTGAGTGACTGCAACTGGAGGTGTTCCTAGCTTTCAATGTAAACACTGTATTTTCTAGGAAAATACAGCGTTTACATGAGAGAGGCTGCAGGGAGCTATAGTTCTCACCTGAACAACCTCATTAAGCTAAAGTTGTTCAGGTGACTATAGTGTCCCTTTATGAGAGAATTCAAGGTGAACATTTTAGACCGGTGTAACTGAATGCACAGCATAGCCGACAGAGATTTTAGCTATTTTGACCTTAAATTTAAAATTCACTTTAAATTTACCTTGAATTCTCACTTTTGTGAATAACCTTGCAATTAAATACACACCAGATGACTTGACTCAAATGATAGAAAAAAAATGTATAACAGTGTTGAGACAACACAGAAGAAGAATTAAAGGGGCACAACAGACTGGGTTTGACCCATTTGTATGTATTGTTTTTTGTTTGTTTGAAATACTTTGAAGATAATATAGAGAGGAGCACATAACAAGATATATCAGTGAAATAAAAAGGTTATCAGTGTACAAATAATATTTCATATATAACAGAAATATTTGACATAAGAGCATTATGGAACAACAAAACTACACATTTTAAAAGACCACTCTACACCTCAAAAGCATTTCAACTAGGTGTATCCTAGTATAACCCCATTTTATAAAGGTGCACTTATAAAAATAAACTAGGGTACACCTCCTCTGGCTGCCAATCAAACAGACACAGAGATTTCCTTCCTACTTCAGTTAGCTCCCCGACGCTAATGGCACATTCTACTTGTGCGTGCCTGCCTCCTACCACAAAGACCTCAGACCAGATCTGTTTTAAGATATACCTCCAATAAATATTAATTGGTGATATATCTACTAAACAGTGATTTAAAACAAAAATGTTTTGCCCATTTGGGCATTGGATTGCTCATTTAAGCAGTAAGGACATACATCAATATTTCTTAAAGGGACACTTCATTGTCCAAATGGGCAAAAAAAGTACAAATGATTGTGTAGCAGATATACCCCCATGAATACATGCATATGTCGACTGGGGTATATCTTAAAAGATCTTGCAAAGGCTGCAGTTTTTTATAAACTGCAGCCTTTGCAAACACTCCTCTTTATGGGGAAATAGCCCTCCCTGAGCGCCCAACACTGGTCTAATATGTGGACTGAGAATGAGTCCGGGAGGTATGCAAAGGGAAGGCAGGTGTCCTCAAGTAGAGAACACATGCCATTGCTGTTAGTTCTGCTAACGGAATCAGGAAGAAACATCCCTGACAGTTTGATTGTGAGCCAGGGGGTGTTTTATTAATTCATTATAAAAGCTCCTATTTCTCCATGTGATACTCCTCAACCATAAACACTTCAACAAACTGAAGTGCTTTATGGGTGTGGAGTGGTTCTTTAACCCCTTAAGGACACATGACATGTGTGACATGTCATGATTCCTTTTTATTCCAGAAGTTTGGTCCTTAAGGGGTTAAGGAGATCCTGCAAGAGAGAAAGAAAGGGTGGGCTTGTGGTTCATAATTATAAATAACTAAAGAAGATTACTAAAAAAAAATAACTATTCAGGCCACGGTAACACAGACGTCTGTATAGAAGAGTAAATTTAAGGTTGCTGCTGCCTTTCCTTATCAATTCCCTCTCAAATCCCAACAGGCATCTGCCACACCCTTAATTAACTCCAACCTAGTTAAATTACTTTTTTTTTACACCACAAGCAAATTGATACCTTTCACATAGCAGCAATGGCCCCAGCTCCCACTGGTAAGCGCGTAATGTCCCCAATCCGCCATATTTATTCTTTTATCCAAAGGCTGTATAATATAACTGTTATTAAGTCATTTTAATGTATACCTCCCAACATTCCTGGATTTGGGAGCACAGTCCTAAATTTATCACCTTTAATGTTGGGACATATGATTCCTGAGATCAGTTTTGTAGATACTGCACCCCAGTTATTAAGTAAGTTTCTGTTGTCATGCATGTTTGTGTTTGATTTAAAGGAACCTCCAGGCACCATAGCAACTTAATTAGAATTAAGTTCTAGTGCCAGAAGGTCTCTGCTGCTGTCTTGCCTTTTTATGGATTAAACCATCCGCAATTGGTTTAACCCCAACGTCTTTACTCCAGTGCTGTTTAGCTGTGTCCCTGTCCATATGCTTATCTGAGAATTTTTCAAACAGGAAGCTTCAGACTGCCGAAGACAGGGGAGCTGCTGTTTGGCTGATGACATCTAAGCCAATCAGTAGCTCACAATTCACAAAACTGCTTGAGAAACATATTTTTCATAAGCTGTTTTCTATGAACAGGGAACTGATTGGCCGTGACGCTCACAGCCAATAAGTGGTGCCACTGTCCATGGCAGTCAGAGGCTTCCTGTCTGAAGAATCTTCGAGACGCAGAAGGACAGTGGCAGTGCTAAACCGAGCCCTGGAGAAAAGACATTGGGGTTAAACAATTGGTGAACAGTTTAAGCTCTAAATGCAAGCTGGCACGGAGTCTTCCTGGCACCATAACGTAATTCTGAGGAAGTTGTTATGGTATCCAGTGTTCCTTTTAATTAACTGCTTACATGTTGAACATTATGACAATTTGGACACATGTGGGACACTGCCCCCTAGAGGAAGGGTGGATGCCAGTAGACTGAGAGATGAGAATAAGAGACATTTGGCACAACTGGAAAGGATGCGAAGAAAGAGCAACTCTCAGCATGTCTGTTCAGCAATTTACACACATGTCTCTGACATGCTGAACTTCACAGAATGTACATTCCTCTCATTATGCAAGGTTGCCTGACTGGGGGAAGTGGTTATGTCAAAGGGGCAACATATAAGTCAGTGAGAACACAGAGTACCATTCTGCAAATAACCAATGCCATTTTAGTTTCGATCAGTGTTTGGCACTAAAATGCAAATTATCAGGAATTCTAATATCATTTCAAATGGTAGGCCCCAATATCTCAATTGGAAATATTCTCCAAGTCAGCTTTTATTCTTTGTTTGTTTTTTTTTTTGTTTTTTTTGCTATTTGAACTAAAATTTAAAACCTTTTATTAGAAAGTATTTATGGAAAGATAAACTATATGTAAAAGTAAACATATATGGATTACATATGTAGAATGTATAAATAAAAAAAAAAAAATGAAACCTATAATAAATAGCATGCAGTATCCAAATGGTTAATGCGTTACTTTGTCTAAATTTCCTATTTTGAAAGGGATTTAAGACATGTGAATATAGATATACCCTTGGGTCTTTGAATATGGATATCAGCAGGGTTCTTATTCCAGCTAACAAAGTTGTGATTCCAATGTGTGAAGCACTGATTAACCCCTTAACGACTGGGGACATAACGCGTCGTGACATAAATGAGATTTAATTAACCACTTGTCATGAGTTTGCATCCTATTTAAATCCATCCTAGTATCCCGCTATTGTTTCTTTTATTACAGGAATTACTAGTGTTTCTAATAAAACATGTCAGACTATTATTCCAAATAAAATTCCCTAAATGACTTTAATATTGAGATGGATATAACTATATTGGAAACTCCTGGCCCCAGAGTATGCTTTATCGTATTGAAGCAGTTCTCATTCTCACGCATGTTTTGCTGAGGTCATTGTACACTACACGTGCTTCTATTAGTCACTATTTCACATGAATCTCATATCTTTGTGAATCACATACCTTCGGTGTATCTTGTGTCCTCTGAATGTGCACAGCTGCTTTTCATTTCATTTCGTGTTTTTTTTTTTTTTTTCTTTTTTTTTTTTTAGAAAGCATAGATTTAAATACAAGAATTTATTAATGAAGAAGAGTACTTTTATCTCCTGTATCCTGATCAATTCATAACTTGTAACACGATAAATTCATCCCTCCCCCCCAGTATTCTTATTTCTTTTCTTTCCTAATGTACCTTTTTTTCAATAGTTTCATATTGTTGGTGTCTCTGAGCGTATAACAGAGCCCCAAATAAATAATACTCTAATGTTAAAAATACAATAAATGTGTTTAGAAATCAGTCTGTGTAAATAAGTTACATTGTTCTTGTTCTGAATTACATTTTATTTGATTGAAGAGGCACTAAAGCGTCACCTTCTGTCAAGGCCCAACCCCATGGTACAGAAGGGGTTAATAACCCCTTCTGTCACTTATCTGGGTTGAGCGCCGATGTCCCTCTGCGCTGGCTCAGCTCCTCCCATGCTCCTCCTCCGCTGCCAGACACCGGCGGGGGAGATCTAATGCACATGTGCGGCAATGGCCGCGCTCGCATTAGGACCTCCCCATAGGAAAGCATTGAATAATGCTTTCCTATGGGGATTCCAGTGATGTTGTAAGTCCTCCTGCATAGCGTGAGGACGTCCAGCGTCGTTTTGATGACCACAAAGTAGTCTAAGCACCCAGAAGTCCATGTCCCAGTCTACCAGGCAGCCAATAGAGGCGGAGTAATCCTAGCAGGTAATTATTGCAGTTTATAAAAACTGCAATAATTACTTGCTCAGGGTTAAGGGTGATAGGAGTTTGCACCCAGACCACTTCAATGGGCTGAAGTGGTCTGTGTGCCTACAGTGTCCCTTTAAGTTATTGGTCAGAAACTCAAAATACCTCTGCCCCTGGTTACAACCCCTCCCTCACTCCTAAAACTAAAGTGTCTTTCTTAGTCTATTTGAAATGTTGGCAGGTACGTATTGCATGCTCATATTAGCCACAGTCTTAAAATTATTTCTTTCATGCTTACACATCCCATGATGTGCTAATAAAAAAAATATTGGTAATTATTTATACTTACGACTGCTAAGTTACTGAACAAATGTAATATTGAAAGTGGACTTGCTTTGGCTCTCAAAGTTTTTTTACCACCTAAGAACACATTTGAAGCTGAAGTTGACACCGTATTTGAATGTATTATATAGATCATTTTAATAAAAAAATATTATTTGTAGTTGTTCTTGAATTTTCATGGAATTTTCACACACTTGCAGTCTGCTTTACCAAATCAAGCATTATCTCCTCAAATTATTTTGCTTGGACACAAGTTTATAAGAGAGTTGTGGGGGGCTTGGGGGGTTAGCAGGGATTTCTGATTTTAGGAAAACCCTTCACAGACTAGAATAAGATGCTTTTGATTGAAGTGCTTATTCCCTATCCGGTAGCGGCAGAACGGTCCACTACATGGTGTATATGAAATATTTTTTCTTTTGTTTTTATTAATTTCTTTGCATTTGTTTAATGTGTTACAACTATAATCCATTAAAATAAAGAAGTTCCTCTCTATAGTTCCCTTTCACAAATGCTGGGAAGTGCCAGATTTATTTTAAAGCACTCCTTCCAAGCTGTACCTTTTAAAAGCGTACGCGAGACAAACGTAAGGTAATTCAGGCTTATTTACTTAAGTGTGAATTGCTAAGAAGTCAAAGTGATTACAAATCTAAAGGGCTCCCAGTTTGGCCTTAAAATTTAAATTCACTTTCAAGTCACCTTGAACTTGGGTGAATAACCCTGAATTGACTTATTTGAAAATAATACTGCACCCTTACTGGATCCCCTTTTACAAAAAGCTGAAACGTGATCAGAAAATGCATAGGTCAACATAAACTAAAGACTATCCCTTGCCTGCCATAAAACTTCCTCTAGTAATAAAAGCAGAATTGCACAAGTTCTCTCACATGTTCCACTCCTTCAAAAAATCATTAAAAACCCACTTCTTCATAAAAGCGTACCAATTAAACTGTTAATAGCTCCTGACTGATTCCTCTTCTGCAACTGTCACTAGTCTAATGCTATCCTTACCTTTTTGGGTCATTTTATCCCACTCCCTCTAGCATGTAAGCTCAATGAGCAGGGCCCTCAACCCCTCTGTTCCTGTGTGTCCAACTTGCCTGGTTACAACTACATGTCTGTTCGTCCACCCATTGTAAAGCACTGCGGAATTTGACGGTGCTCTCTAAATATCATCATAATAATATGTGCATCTGGACAGTTCTCAATATGGTTTTTGTTGGGTGGACATATATTTAGGCATCTGTGACCTTTTAATGCTTTTCCTAAATTGACTCTAAACACGTGTAGGGATTACTTCCTTAATTGTCCTTAAAAGAGAAAACTGCAAAATATTAAAGATTATTCACTAAAGTGGAAATTGCAATGAAATTCAAAGTGATATTCAAATTTATAGAAACACTCCAAACACCATAACTACTACTGCTTGCTATTGTTATGAAGGACCCTAGCAGTAGTTTGACTTCTTAAAATGGGCTGGGCTGGGTTGGGGCGGGTGCTGGGCACTCCAGGCACCATAGTCATTAAAGTGAACTGTAGTGGGAGCAAAATCACACAAAAAACAGCTTTACAGCTCACAAACATCGGTTATACTGACGACAAAAGCTCCTAATTATGGGCCACACAATGGGGAAATGTTTACAAAAGAGACAAAACAACCCATGATGTTGCTCTCAAGATATTGGAGATTTACTGTTCCGGGGAGCGCCTTCAATGGATACCCTCGATGGGCTACCCCAGAGGGGAGGTTTAAACCACACATCCTTGGAGGAGGACTACACACCAGCAACCACAAGGGACATTAAGTCACTGTAAAAGGACATTAGATCTCTATTCCAAGCAGACCTAGCGATAATTCAGGAAGACGTGCACTCCCTCACAGGCAGAGTCAAGCTGACAAAGGAAGAGGTCTCAGGCCTACTCACCACACAAGCCGCTATACAAGAGGCTCAAGTCACGACTGGCCGGTCCCAGGAAAGTCTCTGGCAGCGAAGATGGCGGACCTGGAGGACAAAAGCCGCCGCAATAACATCAAGCTGAAGGGAGTACCAGAAGAAGTGACCATAGCGGAGCTACCCCAATATGTACGCTGCCTGTTTTACCACCTGCTCCCACCCAAACGAGCAAAAGCCATCTTCCTAAATGGCTGCTACCGCCTACCCAAACCACCAAATGGCCAGGAAATATCCTCAAGGGACCTCTGTCAGGGACCAGGAACCAGACAGAGACAGAAGTAGATGCAAACACACCTTTATTAATAAATAACAAATAAATAACAAAAGCAAAGTCCAGGAATCAAGCAGGGGTCAGTCACCAGAGCGGGTAGTCAGACAAGCCAGGATCAGGAGCACAGAGAGCAGCGGAGTCAGGAACAAGGCCAGAGTCAGGAACCAGGAGCAAACAGGAAACACAGGAACAAGGAGACTTCTGGGGAACAGGAAACCACGCAAGGGCAAGGAGGTTCTGGGCTTAGCTGCTTAAATAGGCAGAACTGATTAGCAGCAGGGTTGATTACTACTCACAGGTGAGTAACCGTGGCAACAAGCAGAAGGAGCTCATAGTGATTGCAGCTGAAACTCAATCACTGAAACAGAAAAGGGTTGCTGTTTAAAACAGCAAAGAAACCCTGACAACCTCATTGTCCAATTCGTGGACAAAATGGCAATACTGGCTGTGGTACGGGACACATCAACCTGCGAATTCGAATCGCACACACTCACCTTATCCTCCGACCTGTCTCGGCCCACCCTAATGTGGAGACGCTCCATGCGCCCTGTTACCAGTGCCCTACAGAGAAATGGCATCCCCTACAGATGGGGCAATCCCCGTTCACTTCAAGCCACCAAAGAAGGAACGCTATACCGCATCACCGACATTGCTGAATCCCAAACCTTCCTGCAAGCGCTGGGCCTCTCCCTGATGGAACACCCGAAACGGCCCCCACCACAGGTGCACTGCTGGGATGTGGAGAAGACACAACCCTTCACCCCTAACAAGGAGCGGCAGCGAGGAGCTAAAATAGCCCCAACGGGCTAAATCTGTACATACTCTCTCTGACTTTTACATTTGTTTACTACTTATGCTATAATGGCCACCAAACAGCTTAAGCTTAAGTTTTCACTGTATTATAATTTATAGTCACTGTATATAATTAGCGTGTACCATAACAACTACCGAAGATACCCACCCAACAGAAATGAGGTACGATATAAGCCCCAAGGTTAACGCCTCCAAGATGGCTTAATTAATAACCACCCCTCCCCTCATCTTAACACAGCTGTGTGCACCAAATTACTGAAGCGGGCTACAAAGCTTTAACCAGCTGCTCTGCCACCGTATTTAAGCAGGCCCAAAGTACAGCATTATAATACCCTCCACGTTTTAACCAGGACGAACACAAGTAGAGTCCTACATGCCTCCTATAATCCGCTCATGCATGAGCAAAATATGCTTACTTAACCATGTACTGCTACTGTTAAAGAGATGTTAACACCTAGCTAAAGGTGATCACTACATACCACGGCTCTTCTGTTCAATTATGGGCCGATAGGCATGGTTCCTGCAACTACCCTAGTTAATATTTTTCATTCTGAGACCATAGCCAGTTAATCACAATGCTCTTGGATAATGCTATGCCCTAGATAGCCTCTACACAGCCGCAATGCTCTTGCAGAGCCATAATACGAATCTGGAGGGCTATTTCAGCTAGGCTAATCTCCTAGAGGTTCAGTATGTCAATATACGTTATTTTATTATATATTGCCATAGCTCACAGCACTAACCGCAACCACAGAATACTATACTTACCATATATGTCTGTTTTTTAATGACAGACTCCGTGTTCAGCATGTTTAATTTACTTTTTTACATATTGTTGTTTTTTACTTTTTATTATATAAAAATGTGCAGTGTCTTGACATTTCTTGCTATAGCTTCACCAAAGTGTTATCAAAATGTCCAGAAAAATGCCACTGTATTCCTGATGACATGCCAAGCACATTTAAAATAAAGAATTAAAAAAAAGTGAACTGTTGTGATTTTGGTGCTTGGAGTGTTCTTTTAAGGTCAACATAATTAACCTGAACTTTTGAAATTCACCTGTTTCAGGGTCCAGTCCCATGTTCCCCATCTAATTTGCAGGTGCTCGAGGGATAAAACATGGAATTGGCAAGTAGCAGATCATCCTACTTCCATCCTCCAGGTTGTGGAATGGGACCATGAATAAAACCAGGAGTGCACCTACCAAAATGTTCCTCTCAGTACTAGTAGTGAGAGGGCTGCATGTCTTCTTGTTCCTGCCCCGTCACCTGGCTGTTGGATGGAGCATCTAAATTAAAAATATATGTATATTGCAGCTGTCTGCTGCTTCTACACTTAACCTCTCACATGCCTGCAATAGGGGAGGGACATGAAGGGACCCTGCACCAGGTCCTACCATGCAATCTAACCTCTAAATCAGTAGGGGTCAATGAAGAATTACATTTGGCCAGGTTCCACCAGTTTGCTGCAATCTTCCACGAAATTGCCCAGAGAATGGGAGTACGAAGTGACTTTGAGTTCTGCTCCACACCTCTTCTGTTTTTAAGTCTTCATTCACCAGCAATAGGTGGGGGTGTTTCTAAGTACGTATTTTGTTTCCCCTGAATTTCACAAGTAAACAAATTGAGAAAAAAAAAAAAAAAACTATTGACAATAACTTCTGAGCACATTATTGCCTTGTTGTTACAAGTCTCAAGAAGCAGCAATTTCCCAAAGGACCTGCCCTACAAAGACTTCTCATTGAGCTGCATTGGGAAATCTGTAATTGGACAGCCACAGAAAGTCTGGGCAGGGTTAGAAGTGGAGGGCTTGCAAAGGCTGCAGACAAGAGATTGGCAGCTTTTGCAAGCTGTTTTTAGATAAAACTTCAATGGGCGGGGGGTGGAGGAGAATGAATAATGAATGCATGCATTTTTTTTATTGGGGATATCTACTTTTTTTTTAACTTTTTGTATTTGTTCAGTGGAGTGCTCTTTAAATGTGCCATGCTCACATGTATCGTCAAATTGCGGTGACAAGCACCGGTGTATGTTGTTACAGCCTCTAAACAGAAGCTTTAAGATTGTGACGAGACAAGTTCCACTTGGTGACTTTTTATTCGCATAGCCCTTAGACACTGATGTAAACCTACAATAAAAGCAGAAATACTATGCCTAATTAGTCTTTCAGGAGTTAATACACTGAACAAAATTTTTGTGGCCAGCCTAAGGCATACCTGTGCAATAATCATGCTGTCGAATCATCATCTTGATATGCCCCACCTGTGAGGTGGATGGATTATCTCGGAAAAGATGGTGCTCACTAACGCAGATTTAGACAGATTTGTGAACAATATTTGAGAGAAATAGGCCTTTTGTGTACATAGAGAAGGTCTTAGATCTTTGAGTTCAGTTCATGAAAAATGGGAGCAAAAACAAGTGTTGCGTTTTTTATAATTTTTGTTCAGTGTATGTACGTTATTTCAATGGCCAAGAGTGTATAGGAGCCATGTGTATTGAGTGTACTCTGGTTAACCTTATGGCTGGCATTAGATTCTCTTGCATCTTCCTATGACAAGCAATTTAAGCCAAATATTGGCCTTGAATAAAGAATATATAAAAGGTCATCATGATAGTGGTTGACCATCAACACAACACGTCTTTTCAATCAGTTCATGTGCCCATTAAGGTCACGACAGGGGCTGGCAAGTAGCTCAATAAGGGACTGGACTTGGGTTATATATTTTTATGCATAAAACACACACTCCCTCCCTCTTCAAAAAATTATGGTAAGTTCTCTCCCTCCTTTTGTTGTTTTCTGTCTTCTGTGCATGGGTCCCCGAGGCTTGGCGCCAGTGCAGGGGTTGGTCTTAGTGGAGTATGGCCAACTAGGGTGGCAGTAGCTGTGGGTGATCCCTAGGAGAGCCAAGTACAGCTCTGTAATCCAAGGATTTGGATTACACATACACCAGATCCTCAGGGGCCCTTTACTAGTGGTGGGGCTAAAATAAGTGATAAACTAGCTCTTACAGATTGTTGATAAGTATTACTTTTATTGTCACAGTTGTTATATAAACTTTTGGTTGGTATGTTATTGCCTGCTTATGTTTACTGCTGTTTTAAGCTGTTTGTTTAAATAAATACTGCAACCTTTCTAGGCACTCATTGCATCTGGGGGGGGGGGGGGGGTAGGGGGGAGGGATGTATTATCTGCCATACCATTGTCATATGACCCTGAGATTAGAAGACAATGTGTAGAATTATGAACGAAGTATCTAATTAAGTAACTATCCAAATGTCATATTTAATTGTCTAATGGTGACGGTATTTGCGGTCCAAAGTTTGCTTATTGTAATCTGTTGTTTTAAACCTTTATAAATTGAAGACCTCTTGGTATGATAATCACTAAGCTGTGATTTCTGGAAAACCATTTTGCAATATTAATGTTTTGACACTTTGATTTGGGTAATCCCAATCTCCGTTTTATTCCCAACTGGTCTCCATAAGCACCACCTTTCAATGACAATGTGTAGAGAATAAGTTCGTATATGGCAATTGACCTAAAAATAATAAACCTTTTGGAATCCAACCTGTTAAGTTTTTTAAATCCCATCTCCCAAAGCTGCAGAAATATAGAACATTTAATAATAACATGTATACCTCCTAGCAGCCACTGGGCAGATCATAGATCCTTCAGGGCTGAATGGATATGATTAAGTTACCCTCCCTAAAACAAACTGAAGAAATGTGCCTTTTCCTTTTTCTGTGTAACAGTGTATGTTTTCTGATTGTCATGATCTGAAAGACATGGAATACCAGCAAATCTCATATTGAACCTCACCCTGCTGGATAGCTCTCCTTACTAATGTTTAACCATTTGGACTGAGGCTGTCTAACACGCCTGACTTGTATAATCAAGAGACTGTTCTTAAACTTATTTTGTTCTCTTCCCTCCTTCCCTGTTTTTCTCTGCCCTGGCTCAGTCGACTACACCCTGCTGGGAAACCCTTTGAGAATGAAGGTAAGTGTTTAAATCCCTGGTTTGAGTGGATGTATCCCTCTGTGTTTACAAGATTAGTAACTGTATAATGTAACAGTTATTACATGATCTGATGCTGACTGTTCTAGAATGAAGGTCCAGGAATGGCTCTTTAAACTCCACCACTTGATTCCACATATTCTAACTTACAGCCAAATCACTTGAGATCTGTATGGATGGTCAGAGTAGTGAAGTGTATAGTTGTACAGCGCTGCAGAATAGGTTAGCGACATATACATAACAATGTTGTTGTTGACACTCCCAATCTGTCTTTCAGACATGGGTGAAATGGCTACTTGGAGTGTTGGTGGGGGTAGTTGTGGTCGTTGTCATTGCTGTTCCTGTTGCCCTGTTGGCCTTTAAAGGTAAGTGACAATTTATATCCATATCTGAGCAGATGAATCTCTGTAAACAATTAGGCACATTCTAAATCTCAGACCTTTCTGTTTGGTGCTTCCTAGGATCTCTTGCAGGTTTTAGATTATCTTGTTGGGATTTCCAGAATATATAGCATGGCTGAGGGTGATAGGTGTGCTATTATTAGTGCCCTGTGGCAAAGAATTAGTTTAGCTGCCCCTTACACTCCCAGGTATAGTATAATTGCATATAGTTGATCACTAATAAGTGAATGGTTAGGAATTTAAAGAGGTTTAATCACTAAACGGTAAGTAGTATGGACTAAGGAGAAAAATAATCTCCAATTTGGCTATAGTTGGAACTTTATTATTTTACCCTAAAAGTTGATTTTTTTTTTTTCTTTTTCAAATTGCTACAGTTAAATTAGTAGTGAATTTAAAATTTTAGGGTAAAACTGTCAAACTAAAATCCTAACTGCTAATTTACAGAATTTTTCTAGTTTAGATATATTGGCCTAGTATTTAAAATTCTCAGTGAATTTTAAACAATTCACATTTTTGGGATTAGATTGACAGGTAAAATGTATCTAAACAAACTCTCTCCCTTGAGTGAATTGTGATCTAATTTCTATCCAGATTCCTTGACACTGAATGGGTGGCTGGAGCCTCAGTCTAGGGTCAGTAACTGAACTTCCTTTATAGCTGTGCAAATTAGTGGATATCTGAGTTAGTGGTTAAAGCTTCATTACAAGTTTAAATGCTTAGGACCATTGGCTAGAAACATTAAATGATTTGTCTATTTATTGTTGTGTTTAGTATCTTATGGAGCAAGAGGTAGGGCATTCTTTAACTTTAACCTCAGATGTGTCTCATGGAAAACCAACATATTCCATTATAATAACTGTATAACGTCTGTGTTAAAGGGGCAGACCATGTTAATTGGACTTAAAGTGTTAGCATGTGAGGAGGTCCCTGGCTGGTCTACCCCAGAGGGTTAAACCACTTCTCAAATGTTTAACTCCAATGTATTAAATCTGGTGCCTTTTTAACTCTGCCCCTGAACTTACTTTCTTCATCTGTGGCTTTAACCCTTTAACCCCTTAAGGACACATGACATGTGTGGCATGTCATGATTCCCTTTTATTCCAGAAGTTTGGTCCATAAAGGGTTAAACAGGACGTCTCAAACTGGGTGGCGCTGATTTGAGCCCAGACTGGGCTCCCCATTCACAAAATAGTTAGAAATTGATGTATTTTACTGATGAAGTTGTTATGGTGCCCGTAGTGTCCCCCCCCCCTTTTTTTTTTTTTTTTATGAATCATTTATTTGAATTGTTAATTTATTTCAAGTCTAGATACAAGGCAAACATGAACTGTGTGACGGAGTTAAACTTGCATACGTCATGTTAACAAGTGTCCCACACTCTCCTTCCACACAGTTACTTCTAACAGCAGCATTGGGATGTGAGGGTTTACTTCAATAAGTCAGATACTATGTGGTCCCCACTCTCTGGTTCTCATCACAGGCACAGATCACAAAACTGTGATTGTAGCTATGAGTACTACCAGCTGTGGTGGTATGGCTGCTATATCCTTATTCAGCAGATCAACTCCTCCTTTGTGTGATAAATTGCTACCAGAGGCTGAATGTTCTATCCCATTAACCCCAGCCGGCAAGGTTTTATGTATTAATATTTGCCCTTATAGCTCAAAACCTGATTGGCTCTGCCTTTTCCTGGTCTGGACAAAGCTCGCTGCTGCTAACCTAACAAGTGCAGAAGCTTTAACAAAGGCTGTTTATTTTCTTTTCATTTTCTTTAAATTTTTGGTGGGCACATTCTAGTAAAGCTTTATCTCTACAATGAATTCAATAAAATGGAAATAATTTCCAGCCTCATACGTATCTTTACGTTCAAAGACATTTTTAATGAAATAATAGAACAGAGATACAAATAACACGTTTGTCCCAGCAGTTGCGATGTAAAATATGAATACAAGTGATCACTTGCAGGTTAAATGTAAGGAATGTGCTGATAGGTGTGGGAATGCAGGCTCCTAAGATTGTCACTTGAATATAAAAATAAGTGTGTGTGTATTTATATTGTACGGCTGTGTGTAGTAGTAGTAGTAGTAGTAATAATAATAATGTATTTAACCAGGAAAGATACATTCAGATTAGTCTGGTTTCCAAGTATGTCCTGTGGATGTTACGTGTGTGTGTGTGTGGGTGGGTATATGTATATATCTAATATATTTGTACAAAAACTGTTTGCCCAAATTAAATTCCTTTTTAATCCACACCCAAATAAAAGTGATTCAGCTAGGATTTACCTGTGAAATCCTATCCATGGAATAGAACTCTACAGGTAAATCCTGGACAGATCATTCTTTCTCGTAACTTCTCATTGAGAAGCCTTGTGAACCAGACACACGTGTTTGTTTATCCAATCACGGTCTTGTCAATGAGCTGTGAAAAAATGGACGCATTCTACATCCATAAAGCACTTCAGCAAGCCGATGGCTTTATATGTTTGGACTGTGCCTTTAATTCAGGGAGAATGCACATAGAACTCTAGAGTAAACAGAAGGTATTTGTGTTCATCTGCCCTGGAACTTGAAGTCAATTTTAGTAATTGTGTTTTGTTGTTTTGTTTTTTGTTTTTTTGTTTTTACATTTTTTGTTAAGGAGTTGAGATTCATTGCAACAATACAATTTACAAAGTTAGAATATAGCCAGTCGAAACCTTCCCTTCTTTTATAGAATATAAACCTCACACATACTGGAGATTTTATTATTTTTATTTTAATAGTTTTGATATACAGTGCAGACAAAATTATTTGCGGAGTAACATAGACTTGTGTATTGTCTCTTTAAACTTTCTCTTGTACTGATTCCTATCTGTTGGATTTTGACCAGAGTCCATTGTACACTATTTTGCTTACTTTACGCATTTATTACTCTGCAAACTGCTCTAGGTTTTTATGTAAATCTCTTTTAATCTTCAATAGATTAATGTCTTTTTGTTGTGTTTTTGCGTCTGATAAACTGGCTTTTTTGAATCCAACTAAAAGAAAATGGAAAAATTTCTTTTTTAATGAATTTTGAGATTAAATGCCATTAGTTCTTCGAAGAACTTTACTGATATCATCACTGGACATATATGGAAAAAAAAAACTTTTGATGATCAACAAATGTACTTAAAACTAGTCTCTAGGACAAAATGTAACCAATTAGTTTGCTGTTGCACTACCTCCAAATTAAAGTACTATGTACTTCTTCTATAACCTTATTGAAAGTCCGAGCAACCACCAATAACTTTTAGATATTGTTTATGTTCCACAAACATCCTTAAAACCAGTTTACTACAAAATAATATTTTGTTATACGATGACAGGCTTAACATGTGTTCCCCGGCTTTTTTTTCTTTTTTTTTTTTGTAATTATGTAATGAATAAATTCAGGTCAGGTAATATATTTTTGAGGTTGGTTACTTTCCCTAGTAAAAGATATAATAACTTAATGTGCCGTTTAATATACTGCAATTATTAAACACATTAGTACTTCAGCTGTGATATCTCAAAGTTTCAAGTTCAATTCCTGGCAAGATAAGTAAACTCTCATCCTTCTCAGGCTGATAAAATTAAAGGGACACTATAACCACCCAGACCACTTCATCTCATCAAAATAGAGGATTGGTTAGGAAAAATAAGATGAATGATTGCTAGGGGATAGTCACTAAATGTTAATCTTATTCACAGCTCGGGTGAGAAGAGACCAATAGTATTGGGTGGGTGGGGGGGGGAGGGGCGGCAGTAGAACAAAACATTTAAATTTATGCATCATATATTTAACAAATATGAAATCGGTGATATAGAATGTATATTTATTTTATTTTTTAAATTTTATTGGGAAAAAATGGTTTGACCAAAACATTATTACCAGACACAAGTCTAGCATATTTCATATTGGGCAAATAAGCATCTCTAATGCATTCTGTCTATCTCATACTGGTCATAGCAAGCAGATACAATCTGGTAACCACTGCTTTTTGACTGGGAGAATTGGTGAAGTGGGTATAACGTTACTGTTAACACTTTAAGGAGCAGGTAATGTGTTGATCACAGCAGTTGTAAATATATACAGACAACCTCTTGGTCAATGTACTCTGGTCAAATTTAGCTATAGTATGATGCCATTGTTTGTCAATTTCCAAAGGGTAAATATTTAGAACACCAGCACTCTGTTAGACCCAAACCTTTTATGAAAACAATCAGTGAGAAGGCTTATGTTGAAAGGACTACCTCGAGCCTAGGGTACCATTCACTTGCAGGTCCAACAACACAAAGGGCTGTTGGGAACATGTCCAAGGAAAGTCTATTTGATAACATATACAATGTTTCAGCTCTAAAACCTCTTTTTTTTTTTTTTTTGAGCCAAAACATTTTTATGTTTTCCAATAAACCTGCCTTGGACCGGTCCCAACTTGTCCCAAGTTGTTAGACAGTCGCCTTTATCACTCGTTGGGTGTTTTTTAAGAACTTAAAAGTTGAGTTTAACTACTATTGGAAAAACTATTCTTGCATTTAGAGTGAGAAATAAATGTTTTATTGTTCTAACTTTTTTTCTTTTGCTTTATTAACAAAATGGTAAAATATAAGGGCTATTCAAATAAATATGGGAATTCTTACATCTAGATCTGCTTCACAGATGAAGAGGCAAGATGTGCAGGCTGGGAGCATCAGATTCTGAATATGCAATAAATGTAGTAAAGCTCATTTATTTAGTTCTGCGAGGAACAGGGACTTGCACTTGCTCTCACAGGGTGGTACTTCTGTTATAATATAAAATTGGTTGACTTGGCCATTTGAATTCAGACAAATGTGAATTTGTCAACATTTATTAGCCACTCATTCATTTGTGTGGGATATTCATTAGTAAATCATGATATGCCAAAATAGGATGAATAAGGAATAATATGATCAATTAAATAAAATGATGCAATTTTTGATTAGTCATAAACTCAACAAAGCAATGACAGACATGGAGCTCTAGGCTTGATAAAATACCTATTAGCCAATAAGCAATAACCAATGGGTTAATTATCCAAGGACTGAAAGAAACACTGCCCACATTTGCCTACCCATCCATCAGACCATAAGTAATGGGTTAAAAATCAGAGTGGGTTAGATGGGCAACAAGTATGCCTAACATGTTGGAAACTTGTGAAAGTCACTCAACTATGATGGATTGGAAACAGTAGCAGCACATTAGGCCTTTCCTACAAGAAATAATTGACTTAACCCCTTCCTGACTGCGGACGTAGCAGGTATGTCCGACAAAAAAAAACGGTTAACGACCTCAGATGTACCTGGTACGTCCGCAGCAAACTATGCACTTACCTGATCACTGGCAATCCCCTGCCAGCGATCACGAAGTGGGAACTTGCCTGGCATCTCAGGCAGTCCCCCTGGGGCTGTTCCAGCCCCTATGAGCCATGTGATCGCGGGGTCGGAATAGCCAGTTTGTGCAGTGCCTGCGGGGGGCCTGTATGAGCTCTCAGGGTGTCCCTCTCATGCCTGCACAAAAAGTTTGTAAAAGTTTAATAAAGTTCTAAAATAGTTTTTAAATTAAAGTACTTGGAAATATATATGTGTGTGTGTGTGTGTGTATATATGTATATATATATAATGTGTGTATATGTACGTTTATATACACAATGCATTCTTCAAAGTGTATTTTAATAATTATATATTCATATTAAGATACACTAAGAATGATGTGTATATAAAAATTAAATACCAGTTTAAATTTGTTCTAACTGTATTTTGATATTAATATACATTTAAATCAAAATACATTTAGAATGAGTTATAAATACAAAAATACACTTATAATGAAATTCTATATATATGCATAACATATATTATAAAATGCTTTAATTATTTTATAATCTAGTATACATATGTTGGAAATAAAAGTGTGTGTTTGTATAAATAAAAAAAAATGTATTTTCTCTCTGTGTGTGTGTGTGTATATATATATATATATATATATATATATATATATACACACACATTCTACATATATAGTTAACTATTAACTACATAATTATTTGATTTTATTAATAATAATTTGAGGGACCTGCCTGACAACCCAGGCACACAGTCTAGAGAATTGGCAAGCCCTATATTTAACCCCGTAACTTTCCAAAACACCATAAAACCTTTACATGAGGGGTATTGTTATACTCTGGAGACTTCACTGAACACAAATATGAGTGTTTAAAACCATAAAAACTATCACAATGATGAAATCACCAGTAAAAGTGCAGATTTTGTTTAAAAAAAAAAAATAAATGCAAAAAACGAATAAAAACACTAACTTTGGACAGCGTTCGTGACTAAATGGCTACTACAAAAGACTGGACATACCCCATTTTGAATAGCCTGTTTTGTCTACATTTTCAAATGGTATGTCATGGTAGGGTTAATTTCCATTTCTGGGCTGCCATACTGTCTCAAAGGCAACATAGCCAATCTGGCATATAGCAATTTACGAAGACAGACATTTGCAAATCTTATGTTTGACCCTGTAACTTTCCAAATCACCATAAAACCTGCACTTAAGGAGAACTATTGTACTAGTGAGACATTACTCTAAACAAATATGAGTGTTTTAGAGCAGTAAAATTTATTATACGGATATCGGTGAAATGGCAATGTGTGTGAAAAAAATGCAAAAAAAACAAATATAAACGCTAATTTTGGCCAGGGTTTGATGACAAGGTGGCTACTAAAATAGACTGGACATACCCCATTTTGAATACCCTGGGTTGTCTACTTTTACAAATGGTATGCCATCATGGGGGTAATTTTCATTTCTGGACTACGCTCTCAAAGGGAACATAGGCCCAGCAAACCAATCTTGCAAATTTCAATGTGCAAACATGGAAAAGGGGAAAGCCCTGCATTTGACCGCTGTGTGTTTGCAAAAAAACAAAAACCCTGTAGATTGGGGGCACTGTTGTACTCAGGAGCTGTTGCTGAACACATATTGGGGTGTTCTTTGTCAGTAACACATAACCGGAACTGAGAATCTATGACTAAAGTACAATGTGAGAGAAAAATAACACAACAAAAAGACTACCCAAAAGTTTGACAAAGACTGGTGGTAGAATAATTGCATGGAAAGTGTTAAAATACCACCATTTGAAATACCCTTGGAAAACTGGAATGTGCATCCTCCAAATAAGGTATTTTAGCCCGCAGAAAACCCAACACACCTATACGTGGGTGGTATCACTGTACTCAGGAGATGTTGCTGAACACATATTACAGTGTTCTTTGGCAGTAACCCTTAAAGTTCTCAATACATGTATTCTTAAATTGCTATGTGTGTCAAAAAAATCACCAATTATTTTTTATTTTATTTACATTTGGCATAGATTGGTGGTAAAATGGTTACATGAAAAGAGTCAAAATACCCCAAGTTTAATACCTTAGGTTGTCTTCTTTTAAAATATATATATATACATGTGAAGGGTTATTCAGGGATTCCTGACAGATATCAGTGTTACAATGTAACTTTTTAGTTAATTTTGAGAAAAAAAAAAGGTTTGGAAATTACAAAGTGCTACTTGTACTTATTGCTCTATAACTTGCACACAAAAAAAGCTGAGAACATGTTAACATTGATATGTCTAATCTCTGGACAAAATTTTAAAACTACTTTAGCATAGATTTTTTTGGGCAGTTGTAGATGCGCAACAGAGTTTGGGGGTCAAAGTTAAAAAATGTTTTTTGTTTTTTTAATTTTTTCATCTTATTTTATAAAAAAATTATAGTAAATTATGATATGATAAAAATAATGGTATCTTTAGAAAGACTATTTAATGGTTAGAGAAACGTTATATAATGTGTGGGTACAGTAAATGAGTAAGAGGAGAATTACAAATAAACACAAACACCTGCAGAAATGTAAAATCAGCCCTGGTCCTTAACGGTAAGAAAATTGAAAAACGGTCTGGTCACTAAGGGGTTAAAGCTTTCATATGGGATTTTTCAACACACTTGATGTCCTCATGCAAAGAGGAGTCAAACTTTTTGAAACTGCAGGAAGGGCCTCTAGTGGCTGTCTGGTAGACAACCGCTAGAGATG
Source organism: Pelobates fuscus (assembly GCF_036172605.1). Classification (NCBI taxonomy): domain Eukaryota; kingdom Metazoa; phylum Chordata; class Amphibia; order Anura; family Pelobatidae; genus Pelobates; species Pelobates fuscus. The sequence continues at coordinate 33,816,381 of NC_086324.1, read as the reverse complement.
GTTGTAACACTGCAATGTAAACATTACATGGTTGAGGGAACAGTGACACTGCACCCAGACCACTTCAATGAGTTGAAGTGGTCAGGATGCCTATAGTGCCCATTTAAGCCCTCATCCATATATGGCGAGTGAGGGGTTAGGAACATTTTGTTTTTTTTGTTTTTTTTTTGGTGTTTTGGGATTTTAATTTCTTAAGTCTCAAGTTGCATCAGGTATTCTGTAAGGATTTTGATTTTAAAGTTGCCCATTTCCAAAGGCAGAAGATGAGTATCCTAGCACATAAGTTTATTAGGGGGACTTTAGCTGAGGGAATCTATGTGAATATACATAGTCTGTAGGAAATGATTAAGCAAACATTATGTGCACAAAATGTGCAGCGAATATGCCTCTGTTAAAGAAATGCAGCCTTTTCTAGTAACTGTTATTTTTGGGTTTTGGCCAAACTCCACACTTAAATTATAGTACCCATGTTAATTTCCACACTGACATTGTTTTCCTGCAATAATAATGTTCTAGTAGTTTAGAAATCTGAACTTTCCTGCTTGTTCAACAATTTACACTTTCATGACCCCAAGTTTTTAGTCTATATGAAAAACTGTTCTGTATACAGTGTTGGTCATTTTTAAACATTTTTTTTCCCACTTTTCTGTATTCTTGTTCTTAAAAGGTAATCTGCTGTTTCACAAAAATAATTATATCACTCGTCTCTCTTGACTTCCAACAAGGTGATAATACATAGACGAGATCCATATAAAGATTAAAAAGCCGAGAGCCAAATTTTTTATGAAATAAACAGCTGGCTATTAGCAACACTCACCTCTCGAACAATCATAGATAAGTTACAGTGTTGACAGTTCTTTAATATAATGGATGTATAGGGGCATGAGACTTTCATCTGTGTAAGCACGGTATACTCTCCAATCAAACCATTATTTTTCCTTTGCTCTCAACCCTTCTGCATTAGTTTAGATTCTGTAAAAGATCTTCTGAGGAGCTTATATTTTACTGGTCGTAGCTGTAGTTTTCCTGCATCCATCGTTCAGTAAAGGGGAAGTGTAACTTCATCTTAAAAAAATCGCACATAGCTTGTGTTAAAAATGTACTATAGACACAAAAATAAGTTTAGCTTAATGAAGTGGTCTTAGTGCGTATTCTAGGCCCCTACAGTGTCACTGCTCAATTCTCTGCCATTTAGGAGTTGAGTCACTTTGTTTTTTAAATCTTAGCCACACCTCCCCTGGCTATTACTGACACAGTCTCTCTGAGGGGAAAAGGTTTAATTTTTATCACACAGTGTGTTTACTTCAGAGGTTCTTATCTCCTGGTCTGTTAACTCAACCTTAATTGCACACAGGAGCATGCTCCAGGCTCTAGGAGGCAATTTACAGAGCTGGAGATTATAAATCATAAAATGAGACCTCTCGTTCAGGAAATGTGTTATGAAGGCATTTGAAACACATCGAGAGGAGGCGTGACAAGGGCTGCATGAACCAAGAGATTTAACTCCTAAAGGGCAGAATATTTACCAGTGAGCTTGGCACACGTTCATCACCACGAAGCGGCAGTGGTTATGTTAGTGTGTCCCTTTTAATAGCTTTTACAGGAATAAGTATTTGTTCTGTTAAAATTTATTTAAAATCACCTCAATAGAACATCATAACGTTTTTTCTTTACAGAGGGTATCCTAATTTTTTTAAGGATGTAAAATGCATGTGTTTTGTTGAAAGCCAAAATAATTAAACTTCTTATTTACAACTGACTTTCTTTGTTATTTTGTTACTATGAAACAGGGATATCTAAAAGGTAGATCCACAGATGGTGTAAAGCTCCAAATCCCATGATGCTTTGCATACCTTTATCATCATGGAAGCTGTAGTTCTACAACATCTGGAGATCTGCCTTTTTTGGCACCCCTGCTATGAAATATATTTAAGTGTTTTTGCGTTTTAACTACTCCAATATTTTCTTCATGGTTAATTATTCCTAAATTTCCATTCCGTCAATCAGAAAAAAAGATTAAAAAAACAACAAAGCAGGTTTATAGCATGACTTTGTCTAATATTAAAGATGCCGAGATGAAGTGTCTTGTGTAAAGTCCAAGATTGTGCACACAAGAATGCCAGATTGCCAGTTATTGTAAGTTCATGCAAGGTCATTGAGAACCAAGAGACAAATAATTGTCTGGTTAACAATTTCACAATCTCTTCGACTTTTTTTTATATAGCTATAAAGTTCAGAAAAAAAACACATTTTCTAGAGAAAAATGCTGATACAAGGGCACAGTATCCATTTAGAGAATCTGATAGTTTCTGGTTCAGTGTAATATATCATTTACGTTTTTTAATACGTATAGCATACACTTTTATGTTGCAAGTAGAAGAGTGGTTAAATACAGTTTAAGATGCTTTGCCACCACTTAAAGTGAAAGTTAAAAATGGGAATGCAAACAATGACACTTTACGTAACCCCGGTGCTTCAGCCTTCTGTATCTAATGAGACAAAATTAAATTAATATATATTGCAGAAGTCCTAAAAAGTATAATTTAAGCTGTAGAGGTCCTGCAGAGAGTCCCTGCAGTGCGACAGATATAAACACGGCCTTTTCTCTAAGGACATTTCTATTGGCTATTGATAAGGCAGCCACTAGCAGTGGTTGCTTTTATGGTACGGTTATATTTCCAGGGCCGATATTCTGTGTTTTCATGCTCTGCATGAAGATTCTAAATGCTCCGCATTGAGATGCACTTGGATAATGCAGTTTCATGAGAGAATGCTGATCATTGCAACTTGGTGATTGTTGCATCGGACCCTCAATGCTTTCATTTAACGAAGGCTGTTAACATCATGAATGTGAATTAGAATACTGCCTGCAATCTTTCTAATTGTGCACAAATCCAAGATAAGAGCATCTCCCGTTCAAACTATTGGCCCAGCTTTGTATTTTATAATGGTTAGAACAGGGGTAGGCAACCTTCGGCTCTACAGATGTTTTGGACTACATCTCCCATAATGCTTTTACAGCCATATTGCTGGCAAAGCATCAAGGGAGATGTAGTTCACAACATCTGTAGAGCCGAAGGTTGCCTACCCCTGGGTTAGAACTAGTCATTCACATACACAAGGTATGTTAGTACATTGTATCTCCTCCTCCTTTTTAATCACCGTGCTTGATGTCTTCTTGTTGACTTCTCTTCTAATCAAGTACTTTTCATACAGAAACATGGGGGATAAAAAACATTGGGGATAAAAATCACTTGTATTCTCAGATTCAGTACTTCTCTATGAGAAGCATTGTGCATATAGGGCATTTAAAGGAACACTATAGGGTCTGGAATACAAGCTTATATATCTGAACCTATACTATTAGAAACACATGTATAGTCCCTGGCCCCTACTTTCCCCCTTTAAACAAGTTTAAAAAACACTCGCCTGTTTTCCAGCTGTCCGGGTCTGCCAGGGCTGGCCCCGCCCCAATCTGCCTCAGAATTGATTATCTCAATTTCCACAGGAAAACATTGGATTGGCTAAGATTGCCAATTCTGACTATGTCTGCCAAGGAGGCAGGGGGCAGGATGTAATGCTGTCCTAGGCAATCATCATCTCCTCATTCATTGATTAAATTTATCTCTATGGGGAGCATTCAGCGTCCCCGTGCAGTGTGTGGAGAGCTCAATGACCGCGCTACACACTGTGTGTAGCATTGCACCAGGAAGCACCTCTAGTGGCTGTCAGAGGAGTGGCCACTAGGGGTATTCCTAGGCTGTACTCTTAAGACTGTTTTTGCATGAAAAAGCCTGCAGGTACTGATTCTACTCATCAGAACAAATGCAGTAAGCTGTAGTTGTTTTGGTGACTATAGTGTCCCTTCAATATCCTCATGCAGTTCTTGTGAATGCCAAACATAAAGAACAGTTTGCCTTCATTGTGGATGTGAAAGCGCCATCTAGTGGTTGTCAGGGTGACGTCTGGAGGTATAGGTAGACCCTCTATGTAAACCTTGTCAAATCTTGGAAACAGTGATTTACAATACAGGACTGAATCATCAGGATCACAGTACTATGGCCACTTCATTGACAAGAAGTGGTCTGGTTGCTTATAGTGGTCCTAAAAAAAAAAAAAAAGGTACTAAATTAGACTTTTGTGAATGTAAAACCGTATCTTTAGACTGATTATTACATTGTTATACACTTTTAAGACCTACAGATATTGCTCATTATGTTTTCCATTAATAATTTTCCAGTAAATCGTGCCAAACACAGAACGTAGTGCCCATTCATGCTTACAAGTTCAACACGAATTAAAAACCTAAATATGAATGATTGTTTTCATTACCTTAACCTCTCCCTAGTATTTAGCAGAGAATTTAATGAGCAATGCTTTAGAGGAATGGGAATTTTATAGCATGACAGGAGGCTTCATATTTGCTTAAGTCTCTCTTTACTAGAACTCCACAGCAGCATATTAACATAGAGATAAAAACACCAGAGACAAAAAAATCAGGAATCTATAAAAGGCTTCTCCCAACTAACTATTTCCTCTTTCTTTGCTGCTCCGCAGACAGTACAGGTCAGAGTACCACTACCTCCTGTTATATATGGGTGGTTGTGGATATTTTACTGTATTTATGTTTATTACTGTATTGATTTATTTGTTTAGAGGGTATTTTTGCATCTACCTTCTTAGTGCTGCAGTGATTGATTAATTTAGCTATCTGTATTTTCTACACCTACCTGCTTAGTGCTGTAGTGATTACTTGATTGATTTATTTACTCTGTCTTCCTGCATCTACCTTCTTATGGCTGCAGGGATTTATTTGTTTAGAATGTGTTTACCTCCCTACTGCCATGATTTATTTATTTAGATTGTATTTTTCTGTCCCTACTTTTTTGCTGTAGGGATGTATTTTCTCTTATGATTTTTCAGCATTTTCCTGTTTTGGGCACCCGTCTGGGGATAGTTTTTTTTTTCTTGGGTTTGGGGGGTTCCCTTCCTCCCTCTACCTTTTCTGGGTGGCTTTGCCCCCTTCACTTTTCGTCCGCTTTCCTTTGCCGACTGCCGGGACCCCGGAGTAAGACTCCGGTGGTCCCACGTGTTGGATCCCGCCCGCCGGCTCAGTCCGCTGAGCGAGATCCTCTGCTTCCCATTTTTTGCGGCGGCCCCCGGGCATCCACTTCCCCATGACCGCGCCGTCCAGTTACCAGACTTACCACATTAGTTCCGTCGATGGCAGGCACATGTGCTGTAGCTTTGACTGGGACTCAGCTATTACTTGGGCGCATTGCACCCTCAGGCTGTCCTGGCTTTGTGCCCCATGTTGCTGGCAGGTTAGGCTACTGGGGACCATAGTGGATGATATCGATCACAGGCATGCATGGCCGTCCTAGCTGAATGGCGGGCGGACCGGTTCCCCTCGGAGGGAGAGGACGATGGGGGGGGGTGGATTATGATGACGGCCCCTAGTGACACCATGAGATGTAGAACAAAGTCCACTACAGGTGCCCCGACGACCTTGGAAGAAGAGGTCGTCTCATGAATAGCCCCTGTTCGACCCTCTATCCATTGCTCACCTGGTTTCTTTGGAATGATTTTTGCCCGATCACCTAGCACCATCGGTGCGTTTCTGGGCCCATAGACCGCTGGCTTGAGAAGCACGCAGGATAATTCAAGCGGTATTCCCAGCCAGGCTCCCAGACAAAGTAGCCGCAAACCCAGACTTAGACCCCGATGGGGCACTGCGGTTTTGCTGGTTAAGCACCTGTCTAGTATTCAGGAGATACTGAGTGCGGCCCACTGCGGTGCCTATACTATTAAGTCCGCACTGGAAAGCCGATTTGTTCTCCGCTACATGAGCGAGTTGTGCTAGCGGAACATACGAGGAAGTATAAGAGCTGTCCTTTTTTACATGGAAGTACTTCACGGAGGCTTATCTCAGCTCCAACCCGTACCTTTTATAGGGGATTGGACCCTTGACCCGGAATTTCGCACTTGCCTTCACTTTCGGATGACATCCCAGACGGGGCCCCGAGTCTGGGGTGGCAGACGACCCTATCCTAAACGCAGTTTGGACCGCTGGAGGTGCTTGGGATAAAGGGAGCCCCTCGGAGTCCCGGCAATATTCATTAGTTACTGTGAATTAGACGCGGCCCTCAAGAAACTTCTAGGGACCACGGGGCCCAGTGTTGTATAATCCTTCTCTCACCACCAATACTTCCAATTGGTATCCTTTTGAGAGAAATCCACTCTGCGTTGTGTTTTAATAGTGAATGTAATATCCCTGTGTCACCTCTTCCAAGAACTAACATATATCTTTATCCCCTTGTCCAGATAAATATATGACTAGCACTACTAAGGTATTCTATCCGATATTACAAATAAACAGCCAACACCATAGTTCTTACCAGAGAGAAATCTTTACTTAGAATCTGCCCAGTTAAATATTACAGAAGAAGAATGGTACAGAGTTATAGTTAAAATACATTCATAACACTCATACATTCCATCTATCTAATAATATCGGCTACATTGTGTATGTGCTGTGAGATGTTGTGTGCAGCATGTGTGTCTTACCAAAAACCTAATCTAATGTGATGTCAGTATCTTCTATTTTTAAAGGAATTGGTTCCCATGTTGTAAATAGCAAACTCCTCAGCTCAATTGATATGTAAATGAGATTTACTTTTCCAAGGCCCAAAGTGTTGTCTATCCTGTTATTGTATTTAAGTGTTAACTCTCCCAGCCATCCCTTTGTCTCTAACCTAAGGTGTGTTTTCCTAGATAGAGACTCCTTTGAAGACTAGTTGATATGTAAATGTGATCGGTGCCTTTCAGGTGCTGTATCTTTCCAACTATCTAAACAGAAACTCCCTTTGAAGATAATTCCTGACCTCCCATACACACAGACTTAATCAAGCACATATTAAACAGATATATATATATATAATATTTTCCCCAACACCCAGTTCTGGTAAGGTGGCCTCTATTTTCTCCCTGGTGAGATACGTATCTTGTGCATCAGTCATTTGGGCGACAATACAATCTGGTTGGGAGGAATTGAGGACATTCAGGAATACCAGAACTATCTGAAGAGATCTTTCTCGTTTTCCACGCGTTGGGACCTGGACGCGACTCTTCATCGATATAGGACATCTTGCTGTACGGTCTACCTAGACGGGCTTGCCAGACCCCCCTGCAAGGTACCTCCCGGACCGAAAGGTCAGACACTCCCTGCGTTTTCCCTTGTTTCGAGTCCCTGGATTTCGTTTTTTTTCAACCAGGGAAATATCGACCTCCTCTACATCTTAAGGAGTGGAGTCCTGGAGTGCGGATTGGATGCAAGGGGGTGACCCCTACGCTCTCCTCTGCCCGAGTTCTCGTACATATGGAATAGTTTTCTCTGGGAGGACCCGGAATCAATACTTTAGTCCACGGAGGAGGACCCATCAGGCCCCGACCAGTTCGGTTGGATGACGGACCCGTTTGCTCAGCGATGGACGCTTCCCTCCAGGAGTGTTCGACACGGAGATGCGGACGAGTCTCCTCCGTTTGTTTGGTCTCAGGACCTTTCTACAGGTGCCTCGGTCTGCTGGTACTTTGGAATTATGATCTCCGTTTCGGCAGAGTCGAACCTAGTTCCTGGATTCCCTGGACCCTTGCTCATTTGATCTTGGGGATTGTGAGACTTTGGTCTGCATGGCGACCCTGACGTAGTTTGATCTCCTAATTTTGCTACTGCTTTTACAGGGTTCTGGTATTGTTCGGTCACTTTATTACCGGGGACTGCCATATTAATTAGATTAGGTAACGCGTACGACTGTTGTCGGCGGGCCTCGCTCTGCTTAGAATTCCCTTTACGATTCCTGAGGACGGGTATTCATCTCCCCAGGGGGTACAAACTTTTTTGTCATGCTCCTATGGTGGGTTCTGTCGGGTTTTGCCCATTCACTGATTCTGGATTAATTTCAGTTAATTATACCTTGTTTTTCTTTCAGATGGGTTCTGCGGTTCGGACCTTAGTTGCCTTTCAGCCTTAGTCGGACCCGAGGGTCATATTCTTACTTTGGTAGCGCTCCCACCTTTAGGCGGTGTTCGACGTCACCATTTGTTTAAATGGTTCTTCCCTTTTTCTCGCCCTTCATGTACCGCTTTGTTGTGGTTGGCATTGGCGGGGCGTATAGGTTTTTTCGGTTCACTTCAGTGCGTAACACGGCGACTTCAGGTACCGACATGTCGGGCGTTTTTCTCCAAGACATTGTATGCTTTCCTGCCTGTTATGAGGAGCTATCTTCATAGAGTTTAGGTTGGTACGGCGGATCGTGTTTCTTTGGTCTTTGCTGTCCGAGCGTTAAAACAGCAAATATGAAGCCTCCTGTCATGCTATAAAATTGTAGATTATACTAGCTTTAGTGTAACTATAATCATAATTTTATTAATGACAGGAGGTGAATATTTCCCTCCCCGTTTCTCCCTCCCCTTGTTGTTTGTTGGTTTGACTGACTTGTTGTTTATTCACCTGGTCTCCTGGGCTAGGTTGGTTATCTGGGGGAGTTGGGGTTTATCTGGGACACGGTACCATCAGTATTTTATGATGGGGATTCAGGTTTTTTCACTATCTGGGATATTATACTGTCAGTATTTACGATGGGGATTAATGTTTTCTCAGTACATTTAATTCGCTAATCAGTGTTTTCAACTGTTTATCTCGTTTCAGTTTAATGGTTTAGCTACAGTTCTTAGATCCGACTACTCTACGGGATAAAGGTCAAGGCTTCACCCACTGGTTCCACGGTTTCAAGTTCGCATGGCATTCATCGTTATGTTTGTTTCTCCTGTTATTGTATTTGTGGTGTATTGTTCATGTACTTTATTTGTCGCAGCGTGAAAGAGGAAATAGTTAGTTGGGAGAAGCCTTTTATAGATTCCTGATTTTTTTTGTCTCTGGTGTTTTTATCTCTATGTTAATGTGCTGCTGTGGAGTTCTAGTAAAGAGAGACTTAAGCAAATATTCGCCTCCTGTCATTAATAAAATTAAGATTATAGTTACACTAAAGCTAGTATAATCTACAATTAAAAAGTACTTTCCATAATCCATTACATCATTTTAGTAACAGTTTTATTTGACAACCCCCTCCCTCCCCCGCTTTTTTTTCTACAACCTCTTCAGTTTCAAATTATTATGATAATGATCTGCATTTTTCTGCATTTTGTCTGTACAATGCTTTTATGTATAGCTAGAAAAAAAAAATACAACCCTCTTAATTAAGACAAGTTGAATTTTTCATTTATTTGTTAATTGTTTACAAAGGATCTTCCATAACAGTTTGGTTATACACCATGTTTAGGTGTGTGGTCTATGATGACCAACCTCATATAGTGTTCACCACATACTTTGAGAAGTTTTAATACTTTTTCTTTTTTTAATAGAGTTCCAATATCCAGATTCTATTTTAGTATGTCCGGTACTTTAAGCCTCAACCCTTTTTTCAAAGAAGGATTACTTCTAACAGCTGTGTCTGTCCATTTCAAGCAACGTAATTATTTTATCCAACAAGTGCACCTACTAATAATTATATTATACTACATACTATACATATTTGAAATCAAACAGGCTCTAAAGTCGGAGACAGATTTCCCATTAGCAAGAGTAGGCATCTGCCTACAGATGCATGTCCTGTAGGGGTACATGTTTTAATCTCTTATGATGTGCGTTTTTGGATGTTAAGTGGGCTGGTGTAAAGAGACAAATATTGGAAGCCTTGGCCAGTGTCCTCTGTATTCTAGTCATCTTATCCTAGCTACCAGAATTGCAGAATTAATTCTAGAGGGTCAAAGCTCCTCCAGTGTCTTTTGGTGAGGCCAGACAGGAAGTGGATGGGATAATGTCCATCTACCCACCATCAGCCTTTCACACAGGAAATGCCTTGGAGGAACAGGGACCGTGTTCAGTGATACACACTGTATAACCGGGAGTATGTAGTTTGCTGCATCCTGAAAGGGTCATTATGGGCATCCAGACCACTTCACTTTCAATGAAGTTGTCTGGGTGCAGTTGCATGATTCCCAGCTGTTCCAATTTTGGTGTGATCGTGACGATTTTTGGGTCCTGTCCCACCATCTTGTCTTAGTTTCCCGGTGTCCTGCTTTTAGAGACATCAGGGAACTGTCATCATTGCATTGGACAATTGCAGATGAGGCCATGACACCTTTATTTTAGCGCAGGAAGTTTAGAAGTGACCAGCACTGGAAAAATGTATGTAAATCATTCTTGTTTAATGTTTATGATAAATTAGACATTTCAATACAACTGGGGACAGGGGGACTTCAAAATTGGGAATACAGGTTTGTATTCCCAATACCATAGTGTTCCTTTAAAATTAGGGATATTTTCTAATACAGTCAGGTTTCTTGCTGCTTAACCATTCCCAACACAGTGGCCTCTGTTTGCAGAGAATGTGAGCATAGTGCCATTTCTGGAGTTCTAGAGACATGGACCTTGACCTTTCATCTTATGGTTTCTTATGATGTCTGCAGAACTCATTGGTGGACTTATTTTAAATCTTTTCAGCATTTACTAATCCATTTAAGTGTTACAAACTCGATCCTTGTAATTCGGTTTTAAAAATATTTGGCCTAAATATTGAAATTCACTTTCAATTTACTCTGAATCCCTACAATTCTCTCACTTTTTAGTGAATAACCCTGTATCAGTTGCCTGATCAAAGAAGATGGTGAGAAATCTTTGAAGTGTTGAATAACTTTATGATGTTTTGTTCTCCATCCTGTTCATCTTAAGACCATTTCAGCACCTTTAAACTGGAAACGAATGTAAAAAATGTCTTAAAATCCACAGTCCTAAACCCCACAGAGCCTCAAAGTGCTCGATTGGTATATCGCTAATGAAAAATGTTTTAGTAATATTATAAATCATATTTATCTTAAGACTTGGTGTTGACACTTTGGAATGTTACTTCAATTAGTAAGCATAACGTATATCTACTTAACAGTTTATATTATGGATTTTTTTTGTTTATATATGAGTATATTTCATTTTAGTGTTTACATTTTTTTTTTTTTATCAGATTGCACTTTTGAGATTTAAGCTTTTTCTTGTTATCTTTAGAATTAGATCTAAAAACCTGTAGCTATTCTTTGATAACTGACACCGTTAATATGTTCCTGGTGTGTCCTTTCTAATGTTACATATATTTTTCTTTGAAATGTTTGATGTCCTTGATCTTCAAATATCTGATCTTGGACAAAACATAAACTGATGTAGTTGTTAATGTCAAATCTATTGATCTACATTAATCTACTTTTAACATAGAGACTTTTTTTCTAGCTTTGTTTTGGATATTGCAAGTATTCTATCAGTATAAAAAAATGGAATTTAAAGAATACCTTTTCATATGAATGCAGATACTATAGTTTAATGCCACATGAGGCATACTATCCATTTACAGGACTCCACCAACTTTGTTTCTTATCCCGTCTCTTCATCTACAACCAGCAAGTCAAATGATGAGATGTTTCTGTTCATAATTTTGTCATCTCACAACCTTGTCATACAAACATGCTATATCAAACTATCTTTATTTTTATAGACCTTAACATTGCCCTATTCACCCCTTGGTTTTTTTTTCTACAAACAAAAGCTTGTTCTATTTAAAGATGATTTTTAATTCTACATGAAACATTAGCTTGATGAAGCAGTTTGTGTGTACACCATACCCCAGCAGTTTCACTGTTAAATTCTCAGACATTTAGGAGTTAAATCACTTTATTTACACAGCCCTAGCCACAACTCCTTGCATGTGACTTACACAGCCTTCCTAAGCACATCCTGTAAAGTGAGAGCTAGTATTTACACTTCTTTTATTGCACAATCTGTTTCATTTATAATGTACCTCATGCATTGTTAATAGATTGCACGCCTCCAATGATCTTGGTAATACACAAAGTTAAGGGTACTTGCCTCATGGACAAATTGACTGCTGTGGATAGGTGGTCCTCTTGAAAATTTGAAAAGGTTTGGGAACCTTGGCTTTCTAATCTGAATGTTTAGAAAAGGAAAGAGTCATAGGCGTGCGCACGGGGTGTGCCTGGGCACACCCTAATCCCTGTGGCAAACCTATGGATTGAGACCGGTCGGCTCATGTAGAGCCGGCGGTATCCGAGCACCAGCTCTGCTCTAAGCCTCCATGGGCCGGTGTGGAGATCAAAGATCTCCCGCACCGACCCAAAGGAAGGGAGGCAGGAGAGGACCCGGGGAGCTCTAGCCAGCAGCTCTTCCGAGTTCCTCTTGCGAGGTTGGAGCGTTGCCGCGGCCCAGCATGCTAGAGTTCACTCTCCACTGGACCACCAGGGATGGCAGCAGCACGGTCCCCCCTCCCTACATACGGTAAGTCTAAATGGTCCCCACACAATCACCCAAACATACAGCACACAAACTGCACCCACACACACACAGCATCTACACACATACAGCGCACTCACACACACAGCACTCACACACACAGCACCCACACACTTACAGCACCCACACATACAGCACCCACACACATACAACACCCACACACATACAGCACTCACACACCGCATCTACACACATACAGCATACAGCACCCACACACACACAGAACACAAACAACAAACATACAGCACCCGCACACATACAGCACCCTCACAAACGCGCACACACAGCACCCTCACACACAGCACAAACACCCTCACCCACATAGCACACTACCAGCACCCTCACACACAGCACCCTTACACACACACACACACACACACACAGCACTCTTACACACACCGCACGCTAACACCACCCTCACACAGCGCACACACACACACAGCTGTGTGTGTGTGTATATATATATACGCGGCGTGTGTTTGTGCTTTAGGGTGCACATCCTCATGCAATAGGCTGCGCACGTCTATGGGAAGAGCTTTGGGGTTGCAGTTGGCTCCAGCACCTTGACGGATCCCACCCTCTCTATTGGAGTTGAGTTGTGTCACCCTTCCTAGGAGAATGCCTCATGTAGTGAGTGATCTTCCCACAACACCCAACTTTTGCTACCCTTCGATTACTCCTTCTTCTTCTACTATTTTTCTTCTCTCTTTTCCTTCTCTCTTTCACGGATTCTTCCAACTTCTCTTTCTTCTGGCTCTTCCCTTTCACCCCTTTGCGAGATCTCGACGAAGGAGGCTATAGACACACAGCTTCAATGTTAGCCATCCTAGCCATGAGAAGCAAAGGTTACAGATATAGTAGACCCTCAATGAAGGTTTATCAACCAGGCCTTTGTCACTCGTTTTTGGGTTGTTTTTTTTTTACTAGGGTATTTCTATATGTTTTATATATAATATGAATACTCATTGACGGGTTGTTTCCCTAGCTAAGTTGTGTGAGTAATTACTGTATCTAACCTGCATGGGGTGCTGTGACACCTATTAACACGCGTTCACTTTACATGCGCATTTCGTTGAACCGATGTAATGACTAGTCAATGCAAAAATAAATCATCTAAATAAAAAAAGTTCAATTTACAATTTGGAAATTTCTACATATTAAGGTCCTTCTCATTTCACAGTTTATTTCAAACGACCAGTGTTATTACTGAGCAAAATATCCATAACATCAGACTTGCTAAGCACACATGAACAGCGCCCAGGGTCTTCTTATGAAGTATATATTTTTTTCAGTAAAATCTACGTAAGTCCCAATTAAAGTGTGAAACCAATTAAGCTGTCTGGATGCTACTCACTGGTAGTTCATCACCCAGGGTTTGTCCGTATCTACAGTTGGTACAGAATTTGGCCATTTTCTAAATCCTTCACTGAGTGTGGCTTGAGAACAAAGTCGGGAGACCCTAATATAGAGTATGAGACCGATTCCCAGGTTTAGAGTAGAAAGGTAGGCTTGCATCATTCATTGTAGTAGAAGTTTCTGAGAATTGTCTTTTGGAGATGTTGGAGTATTTTTGGAAGTAGAAGGATTTGAGCACCATAGGATTGTTTGCAAACGTGAAACGTGAGGTAATGAATCGCATGTCTTTATAGTGTCTTGGAACAAAAAATGTCAAACTCTCAGGGGAGCCGAAACGTTGTCTAGATTTTTGTACTCCACAGTAAAGTCGACTACTTGGTGTGCCCAAACCTACTTTTTTGTTTCACTGGATTTGTCTGGGTTGGACTGTTTTTGAGCACCCTAGTGGGAGTACTCCCTGAAAAAGTGTGCGTGGAAGGTCCTCTGAAAATTCTACAAGTTTAGAGTGCCTTGGGTCAGGATCTGGTAACTGGTGATGTATTAAGCCAGGTTTGAATAAGATTCAATTAATAATTGTTCTAGAGAAATCCCACGACCTAGGCTTATTTGCTCACAGGTTATGCATTCCAGTGAGTGAGCTTTCTGTAGATCAGTCTATCTGTCTATCTACAGATCTAAATATCTATATATGACTGCCTGTAGATCTGTGTATTTATAGATCTGTGTATCTATAAATGATCTGTCTCTATATCTAGTTGTCTATCTACAGGTCTTGTTGAGTGACAGCTCTCTAATACAGACTTATTTTTGTTTGTTTGTTTTTTTACTTCTTAATTACTTTTAGCAACTTGATGATTTGATTTATTTTGTATTTATTTTTTTCATACATTAATTACCAACCATCTTTACTTTCTTGATTTGCATGGCATATTATTTGCCTACAATAATTTTCAATTATTTTTGAAATCATAAACCTAATTCATTTTATTTTCTACAGACGACAAGGATGATGCTGATAGTGACACCCGGAGAACATACACGTTGGAAGACTATTTTGGTGATGGTCTCCGATATAGATCATTTAGTGCACAGTGGGTTTCAGGTACTTTACTTTTATTTTTTTAAGTTCTTAAAAGAAACCTTGCATTTTGAAAAATTGTTTTAATTTGGATATTTGTTTAAATAGTAATTTTTATTATTTTTATCTTTTCAAAGCATGCTATTACAAATGTTACCAAGTGAATGGTCATTTGCAAAAAGTAAAAATGGGTTTATGAATGAGCTTTTTTGTAATCGGTTTATATATCTCGATAAAAGGAATGTTACTGTAAAGGACTGTGGAGCTTAGGAATTTGGCCTCTGTCCCATATAGGTCAGCAGGTCAAAATGACCTTCAGCGGAATTGTTTTTTGCTCCATAATGTTGACCTTTTTATATTTAAAATTAAGGATCAAAACTAGAAGCTTTGCAAGTTACCCTTATCTTGATATAAATTAAGAAGTTTGTAGAATGTTGTGGTAGGAAACTCCAGTCTTTGGAACTGTTTTGGTCCAACACGTTTCAGTCTCTCCTCCTTATTCCTAAATCCTTATTTAACTTCATGGGCACATCTTAAGGAGATAAGAAACACTCTACAGATGATACCAGCCATCATCATAGAACAAGAGTCCTAATATAATGTGGTAAACATATGTAGTTCCTTGTGGAACTAGCTTTGCAGCTGGGCTATGACTGTTCGCAATGTGGGATGAGATGTCCTCTTAACCCATCGCCATTGATGGTAAACCTTTAGTATTCAAGCTGTTGTAGACTGCATATCCCATGATGCTCTGCCAGACTTTTTGTAGTCCACAAAAAGTAAACTGTTATCAGCAAGAAAGAGAGAACCGCATATCCCATGATGCTCTGCCAGACTGGAAAATGTACTCCACATAAGTAAATTGTTATGGGCAAGAAAGCAAGAGCAGTCGTCATATCTCCTGTAGCAAAATGCCACTTTTAATACTGGTTTTGGGTTTATTTCTTACAAGTACTTTGGGCAGTGCTTATATTATATTATGTTGCAATAATTACAGCGTAATTAATTTTCACCTCTGTTCTTTTTAGAAAATGAGTATGTATATCGAAAAGAAAACAACTTGCTTCTATTCAATGTCGACTCTAAAGCAACAACAGAAATTCTATCAAACACCACAATAGTATGTTGTATTTCTACTGTATAATTAACACTATATAATAATCTTTTAAATTTTTTTTTTGTTGCAATATCCGTTTGATATTCAATTGGCACACATGATAAAATGATTCAGATTTATTTATTCTTTCTTGACAGGAAAGCACCAATGCATCATTCTACTTACTGTCTCCAGATAGGAAATATGCTTTACTTCAGGACAATTATGTAAAGGTATGAGAACATCTAGTTTTAGAATCAGAGAATTTTGCAGAGATGCCTTCATTCTCATTATCCTCGGTCAGCTAGCAGTCTACTGCGGCACTTTGTGATTGGTGTAACTGTACATGAAAATATCCAGGATTGAAATCTTAACATTTTTTCCTTTAGTAAAATTGAAATACAAAAGTTATCACTCGCATAGCATTGATTAGGGGTCTGCAACCTTTTTTCCACGAGGTCCGGATACCAAGTCTACAAATGGAGGGAGGGCTGCCTTTGCCTATATAGCTAAATAATGAAGATCATAATAGTAGATGGCTCCCTAACTCGGAGCTATTAAAACATACACATTCATTCACATTCTATTACATTTAAAATAAATGTTATATTTTTTTTGTGATCCACGTTAAACTCTCTACCTGTGCTTGGGAGGGCTGGATTGAATCTTCTCTCTGGGGTTTAATGGAGTTGCTATGATCCTTGAGCTCTTCCTGCAAAGCTCCCACTTTGACCTTGTAGTAATGCTGGAGCAATGTTGTATCCCAGTTGCAAGCACCTATATAGGGCATGCAAGAGATCTATGCAGGAGGTGCACAGTTAGTATAGAGCTCCCTTCCTACCTCTCCTCCTCTGACCACTATATTTGGGCAGAGTACGCATTTACTGAGCTGGTAGGCAAATGCCTAGTAAAAACCCAAAAAAGCACAGCACAGTTTTTTGTATTCCTCTTCTGGAGTGCCCAAAAGGCGGCTGCCTGGGTGAGGATATGCTCATGTTGCACCTGCTTGAAGGCAGATGCCCATGATTTTTTTCATGGAAATTGGCAAGCCTGAAAATTGCAGTGGTCATGCCTGGCATACATGAGTGTATTTTGCACACAAGGCCCTTTAACGCCTTGAACATAGTCAGTACTCTCTTTTTACATGTTCATTCTTCTGTTTAAGAACATTCTGTACCTTGTTCCTGCAACTGTCACTGACATTAAAGCACTTGTTTTTTTGTGTGTGTGTTTTTTTGTTAGTTTATTAATCTACATCTGGCATTTAAGTATTGGAGACTGTGTAGAAAAATGTAACTGTAGACATACCCATGCCTCTTGTCATGTCTCCTTACTTGTTCCAGCAGCCATGTCTTTCATTCAGTGTTTAGAACTGAGCGAAAGCATGGCGTTCAGCTAGATTTATTATACTTTGCAGCCACCACCTCCATTGAAGCACTGCATTCCCACTGTAGTTTTTGATGAAGCCTAAATATATATAAAAAAAACTAAGTGTTCTGTCCTGATGCCCTCACCTGTTTTAAGATGAGCGTTGCCTCTTTACCATGTAAATTTCAAGCAGAGCCTCGATGATTCCTCCTCCTTCATTCTCTCCTTGCTATCTAACAGACATTGGTTGTTGGCTTTTTTGTTTTTCTGTTTTTGTTTTGTTGTTCTATATATCTAATGATCTTGATGGCACAAAGAATGGAAGGTGACCTCAGCGATAGGTATGACTTTTACAACTTCTCAACTACGGATTCAGACAATTTATCAACTACGGGCTCTCCATGTGACTGCAAATGTTCTGGTTTTCCTTTTTAGATTTATTTTGACATGTTTTTTAATCTTTATGTGGTAATTGAATTTTTTATTTGTTGAGGGAGTGAGAATTGTACTTCATGATGTTCTTGCAAGACCTTCAAATCACAAACTAGATTTTCTTTGGGAATGTAGGTGGCATCTGAGATTTAAATCTCATCCTGATCAAATAATCTTACAAACCAATAAGTGAATTAACCAGTACTATGGAAAAAAAAAACAGAATTGGCAGAAATCAGCCAATATCTGCTGGCTATATGGAAAGAAGAGAGATGGAGGACCTATGTGCTCTGCCTCTGACATATCAATGAATCAAAGCACATACGTTTTTAAAAGATTAGGCATCCATATCGAAGAAAACCGCTATATATCTGCCATACAGCAATGTAAGCACTACATATAAACCAAAAAAGTTACCTTAAATTTGCTGTCACATAATGGTGGCCTCTGTTGTACATTTCAATTTTACTTTGTGTGTTTTTCTTTTTTAGATATGGAGACATTCATATGAAGCTTCATACTATATTTTTGATATTGAGAAAAGGTAAGTTGTTTTATTCATTCTTTATAGCATATTATAGGAGAAGACACATTTTATAGTGAGTTTGAAAATTTAGACCTGCATGGCTGATTTTGGAGTATTTTTTGTCTATTTTTGTATTATTGTAATATTCACTTTAAAATCCCATAAATTAGTATGTTATTGAACAACCCTGCTTACTTTTATTATTTAAATATTCTTTATTAAAAATGTTCTCGTCTTACAAAAGAAAAATACCTTATATTACAAATTTTTTAAAGTGCATATTTTACTCATACTTTACATAAGTGCCAGTACTGTATCAAGAAAATTCTTTCTTATCATTTTACTCCTGTCTGAAGAATTGTTTCTCCAACTTGTACTCCGTTCCATCTTTAATTGGAATGTTCGATTTTTTTTTTACCCATTGAGTGTAGTTGATTTCTATAGGTCTTTTCCAGTTTCTTGCTATAAGAATCTTCACGGCCAGGAAGCCATGTGTAACCAAATAGTATTGAGATCCTGTTAGGTCTGGCCAGCCCAAATGTAATAATGCTGTCTTATCAATTTTAATCTCATCGATAAAACATAAAGTTTTATAGACGTTGTAACGGATCACCTGGCAACCGGGCTGGGTACCTCCGTTCAAGGATGCTCCTAGCGCTTCCTGAGGGCTCCAAACACTCCACCAGAGACCATAATCACCACAGACCCCACGAACTGCCACAGCTTGGTTGGGGTCTCGCCGTCTCCTACCCACCCTGGACCTACAACAAGGCTCCAGGTTCCAGTGGGTGAACCTCTCTTTCCCCCAGAGAGTGAAGCAGGAACAAGCTCTTAAAAGAGCTTAGTGATTATCCAAGCGAGTATGAAGAGCATAGTAATCTCACAAATACAGTTTGATCGCCATGGGGTTAAACAATAGCAAGGGCTGATGAGAGATTGAGGAGGGACAAAGCAGCCAGTTTCAACTGGTCTGGCAGTGTCCCTGGGACAAAGCCCTGTTGGAGAACAATAGGACAGGAAAAAAGGGAGGGGAAGAGGCAAATTTTCCCATGGAATTGAAGGGGCAGAAAAGTGTTTTAAAAATCCAATAAGCCCAAATAGAATTTATAAATGGAAATAAACCCCAGGGGCCATAACCATAATGCAGGAGGCTGCGAAGCAGGCCCCTCCAAAAACTCATGGGGAGTTTGTCACAGACGTGATCCCATAACTTTTTGATTTTTGTACAACTCCACCATGTATGAAGATAACTTCTGGCCACCTTCAAGCATTTCCAACACACATTGGGAGTACTAGGGTAGATTTTATTTAGTCTGGTTGGAACAAAGTACCACCTATTACATACTTTGTAGAAGGTTTCAATCAATATAATATTATGGACATTCTTCTTTATTCTGCTAGTGTTTCCCCCAGACACAAACCTCAATATTAATATTACACTCAGTTTCCCATTTTCTTTAAATATTTTGGTAGAGTGGTTTGAGACATTGATTGGATCAGCGCATAACATTTTCATAAGAGTTTTGGGGTCTTCCTCAATTTGAAAATTTGTTTCATATGCATATATATCATTTTTACTTTTCCCCTCTTCAAAATTGTTTGAAATTAGTGATTTAACTCTTAGGTAATTCAATATTTTGATAAATTATATTCAAGCACTAGAAATGCAAAAGTTTTCATTCTTCCCTCCTTCATTATATTATTTAAATCTTTAATATTCTTTTCCCTCCAAAGATCTAACTTTAGATCATCTGTAAGAGATTCCAATGTCTCCAACTCCATGAAGCCATATATTTTTTCATTATTTTTCATCCTTTCTTCTTAATTTGAACCATATTGGAAAGATGTGAGATAAGATCCTATGTTTTACTTTCAATATTAGATATCATTTATCCTGCCAAACGAGTTTATTTATATCACTATTATTCAATGACTGCGTTTCCAATATAAACCAGCCTGTTTCTCTCACTTCTTTTTTAGTTCAAATCTAAATATGGTGTATTATACTGACCTCGTAGTGTTCTTTGTCATTGCGGAAATTCATGCCACCTTGACCCGGGCTATTTGTCAACTGGTCCAAGTTGATACAGGGTCTCTTCCCTCTCCACACAAAGTTTCTAAAACTTCTCTGAATAATCTCTAACCAGCTGTCTGGTATCTTTAGTGGAGTTATTTTTAAAACAAAATAAGTCCACTTGTGGAGTATGTAGGCATTAATAATATTAATTCTTCCTAACCAACTCATAACAAAGTATTCCATTTTTTTAAAGTTAGGTTTGTTGATCTTATCAGTTTAAAAACATTATCTTCTACAATTCTGTCTGTTTTGTCAAAAATCATAACACCTAAGTATTTTAAAACTCCCTTTAGCCTCTCACAAGCCATACATATCCAATATATTTTTTTTTAATATCAGTATCACAGTTTTTGAACATAACCACTGATTTATCTATATTTATCTTGTAATTGGATATCTCCCTGCACTTAGCTCATTCCTTAGATGAGCAACGGAAACAATAGGATCGATCAGGATCACTATGGTATCCTCAGCATACATACACATCCTCAGGTTTTTTTTAAGGCTACTTTTCATTCTCTCTTGTACCTCGGTAACCATCTTGTACTGGAATTCCATTTTTTTTCATAATTTTTCTTCCATCTCAGTTATTTTTGTACCAATTTTCTTCCATTTATGTTTTAGTTGGCATGTACTAATGTTGATCTCCCTTTTAAAAGTTTTTTTGATTTTCCAAATGAGTTTTTTGATAAATTCTTGCAAATTTCTCCTATCCTCCATAAGAGATTCTTCTAGTAACGAGTTATCTCCACTTTGTTTGTTTTGAGGAGAGAAAAAGGATGATACTCCTTTATCTAGTGTATCTTTTTTTTAAGTTCTTTTTTAATTGGGGTCTTTGCAGTAGCCATTTATTTCACTGCTTAGTTTGATAGCCCCTTTTTGTTATTTCTTTGTGTTTCTCTCTACCTTCTAATTCAATCGCTCTTATGCAGTTCCTATCGTGAACTTTTATTATTTTCTTCACCCACAGCTTCTTGATAATATGAATATTTTAAAATCTTTATCTATATTTTAATTTGCTTTTAGGTTGATTGTTTTTTGTTTTTTAAATTATATTACAAATTTATAGTAAATTGGAACGGCATTAAGAGCTTTTTGTGAGGAGGTAATTTGGGGCTTTCTCACGTTTTTTTTTTTTTTTTTCTGGTAATCATATCATCCTCCACTTTACTTTTCTCTCCACAACTCACAGAATGTTTTGGGAGATTATAGTTCAAGTATAAATACGGATTATTGGCAGATATTACTTTACAGTCCCAAGTTACTAGCTTTTAAACACATGTGGGTTTAATGTTATTACTTTTGTTTACAGTCTTCAAACTTTTTTTCGCCATGGGATAGCTTCCAATATTTTAAGTTTTTATCTGTGCAAATCTCCTCCGTCTCGCCTTCTTTACTTATTCAGGTGGGGATTATCTGTCTCCTATTATCCTGCAGAGAGCTTCTTGTTGTGGGCTAAGATCTCTTGCCATGATCCACTCAGACTCAGACGCCACTACCTCGTGGTTGCATTCAGCCGCCGGTCCATCAACTCCCTAGGCCCCACCTCTAGATGCGTGGTCACGTCGTCATGTCATCCCCCAACCCTGATTTACTTTTAATAGAATTGGAGGCCATCACAAGTTCATTTTCAAAAGCAAATAAAAACAATAAGTGTTACCCCAAAATGTGTACTGCGATGCATAGTTTAAGATTTATGTATACTTGCACTCAAGAGTTAATAGTGGTCAAGTGTAGAACAACAGTAGAAGTTAGATGATCAGCATTGATTACGGTGTAATCCTGTTTGACTTTCACATGTGTTGCCTTTGCTCTAAATGATGAACCATATTGTTTATGGCAACCCTGTACATACAGGGATATAATTACTAATTAGTGGGGTAATGCTGCTTGATCCAAGGAGACATCTGACTGCTATTTTGGGGTCAAGAAGGAATTTTTTCCTAGTTTGTGGCAAAATTGGAAGCGCTTCAGACTAGGTTTTTTGCAAAAACATATGTGAGGAAGGCTGAACTTGATGGACGCAAGTCTCTTTTCAGCTATGTAACTATGTATGACCTATCTTTATCATACCACAATGGAAAGTCTCCAAAAAGAATTAATGGTACAGAAAAGATATTGGTTGATGAAACCCCTTTTGTGACTTTAAGCTAAAAGTGGATATCTGTCCTTTCGTTTCTCTCCCCGCTCTTGTTGGTTTCCAAATGGAGTGTATTTCTGGGACAAATTACTTCCGTTTTCAGCTGTATGGCAAGCTCATGTGTATTTTTGATTTTTTTGACAATCTCATTAAGAAAATAATTTCCAACCACCAACTAAGACAATTCTAAGAAGATTGGTTTCAATGTTATTAAGGTTATTTTCTTCTTAATCACATGTAACAATGTGGATTTTCCTCATGTTTCCCTGAGTAAAGAGTGAAACGGGTTGCAGTGATGTGATATCTTTGATTTTGGTGGAGTCCTTAAGAAATGCTTTATTGAATGTTAAATGACACTTTATTATGTCATGGTTACAATGAGTGCGTCTAATTGGGGCACTTACATAAGTTATTTTGTATTTTATGATAAACCTCTCCATAAAATGAGTGTCATAGACAGTTATTTATATGTTCCACCTGAAACGCAAATGCAAGGGACAATAAACCGTTACCAGGTAGAATTTACAATTCTTATAAACTGGTTTATCACACACACATAAATTTCTCTAGAATATTTTCTGTGCAAGATCAGCTTAATACTGATGACAATCTTACATGCGCTTGTTTGTATTTAGCACAGTGTCTGTTTTAATTGCTTTTTCTTGTTTTTATTTTAGAGCACTTGTAACAAATAATGAACTTCCTCACAACATTCAGTACATAACCTGGTCTCCAGTTGGCCATAAACTGGTAAGATAATCCAAATGTACACAATTGGAGCACTAATGCCTTTTATATTAATGCACAGCATTATGGTATATTGCAGCATTTAGTGGTCATTTTATCATTTCACTAAATCGTTTATCTAAGTAGGCAAACCTACGCAGGTCATAATGACACAACAGACAACCGTTTAACTGCAATACAAAGAACAAGTATAATTTGCACATAATGTTTGTATTAAATGTACTTAAAAGCATTTACTCTAGTAGTATAATCGTCAATGCATTTAGCATGCCCTCTGTTATGCAGGAAAGGGTTATTGCTCTTCAAATCCTTCCCACCTAAAATCCAGGCGCATAAACACACAGATGGATGCAACCTTTTGTTCTTAATTCACCACTTTTCAGATGTTTTTATTTTTGTTTTTATATTGGAAAGTTACTAGCTTTTTTTTTCCCTACGAAAACCAGATTCACATGAGTCCTTAATTAAATACTTAGCACATGAAAATCTTACTCTCACAACACCCAACATCACCCATAGAGTAGTTTCTTAGTCCTCAAAGAATTACAGAAATAAATTCAGATTCTTCAAATACCCCATCCTTCCCAAGATTAATGGGAGTCACATTCTAACACTCCCATGCATTAGTCACTATTTATCACTGACCACGTTAATTCTCACTCCTTATTGGTAGAGAACGTCCAAGTGTCCCTCTCCCCAGTACCTCTTACAGCATGTCAGTGAATTGATGGTAGAAGCATGGAAATTTGAGGATTGTGACTCCTATCAAGAGAGCTTAATCAACCTGGAATATCTATGTCCCAGGGCTTCATGAAGGAACAAACTGTGTGTGTGTGTGTGTCTCTGTCTCTTGCAGTCACGCTCACTCTCTGTCATTATCTTCTGCTTCATTCCTGCTTGGACTGTACTGGTGTGAAACATTCTTCAATAAAAAATGTTGTTCTATTGGAAAATTCCATTTTAAGATCCAACTTAGTTCTGTTTATTTCATGTGGTGCCATAACGCTGTTACAATGATTCACACATATGCTTTCAGGCATATGTTTGGAAGAATAATATTTACATTAAAGAAACACCGGAGGGTCCAATCATACCTATAACTACTGATGGAGAGTACAACAAAATTTTGAATGGAATACCAGACTGGGTTTATGAAGGTAAATCTTAATGAGAATGAAAACCTCATCAATTTTATTATAACCTGTAACAATTAGTCTCAATATTTTAATTCCACCTGAGCCAGTCATATTGTTTGTTTACCTTTACTGAGCAAACTTTGCAGTGCTACAGGAACACATGGGTGCTCAGTATTTTATGTCCAAGTTAATTTACAAGGTTTTTAGAAGTTAAAACCCTGTTGTGTTGATGCACAAAAAGACCTCTGTCTATCGACAAAAATGATTCCACGTAATTTTCAAGGACCGATTTGTGAGGCTTGTAGTTAAAGTGTGAAGTATCGCACATACCGGGTTAGTTACTAATAGGGTTATTTGCTAAACTGAGAATTCACAGTGAATTCAACTTGAACTTTAAATTTAAGGCCATAATAATTGAACTAAAAGCATAGCTGACTTGGAAAATGTCAAAAGTGAATTTGAAATTTAAGGTTAATGCAGCTGAATTGGAAAAAAATTTCAAGTCCGCCATGTTTCCGGTTTGGCTATTTTTTGACCAATTATTGAATTCTGACAATTCTCCCTTTAGTGAATAATTATACAGAAACATGTGCTGTGTTGCCTATTAATAAATCAAATGTATAGGCAAAGGTTAAGCAGGACTAAGACATATATGATGATGGGTGGGCTTTGATCTTATTTTTGCAGATTACTGCAATAATTCTTATCTGCCTCTATGTATGAAAATATAAACACATTCTAGGGAGCAGAATTCACATTAGTGACTGGGAGATGGACAAAATATTGCTTTGGTTACTACAATCCTCAACAAATCAATCATAATATGTAGCAATTAAGAAACCTGTAAAACACCCAAATTAACTAAATGACGCGTATGTTATAGTTTAACAGGAACCTTATATGCATGAATGAACAGAATTCAAATTGTTACATATGATTGTAAAAGATTATTATAAACTTCTTCTAGGAGTTTCCTTTTCTTAGCTTGATAACTTTCCATTGAGCTTCAAACAGCAATACAACAACAACATAAATATTGTAACAAATCTTTTTCTTTCTTTTCATCTGCAGAGGAAATGTTTTCCACAAATTTTGCTCTTTGGTGGTCCCCGAATGCCAAGTATTTGTCCTATGTTCAGTTTAATGACAGTGAGGTACCAGTAATGGAATACTCATTTTATGGTGCGGAATCTGAACAGTACCCACAGACCATTCATATTCCGTATCCTAAGGTTTGTTGAGAAATTGAAATAATTCTTTGCTATTTTAATGAATGTCAGATTTATTTTAACCTGTGTATTTTTTAGTCATTGATTTTTTTTTTTTTTTTTTTTTTTAAAGAATAAATTGTCAGGAATTCAAAGTGAATTACAAACTTTAGTGGCGATCATACATAAATGTTCCCTAGAATTGCACCATCATTGTAAAACATCAACAAAGTATATCATGTGATGATTCGGATATCCTTGAACATCCGGTGATTTCTGTGACTGGAGCATGGTAGGCACCACTGGATGCCCATATCTGTGCTACTTTGGTCAAATAATTTATGCTCCTATCACTATTTGAAACAATCAGTCTCCCAAAGCACTTATTTTGTGTGTTTTATGTCCAAGGCAGGAGCTAAAAATCCCACCGTAAGACTGTTTGTGGTGCATGCAGAGTCTCTGCAAAACATAAGTCAAAAGGAGATCCTTGCACCGGCGGAAATGAGACCTAGGTATGGAAGATTTACGAGTGCTTTTAAAATGCATGACTTATTAATTTGGCTGTGGAAAAATGCATCTATATTATTTAATTTGCATAATAGAATACATAATCTGGAACCTTCATTTATGGCAAAGTAATTCCATCAAGTGGTTATAGAGGTCTCAAAACCAATCACAAGACTGACTTGGATGATTTACGAATGTCTCCAAAACCCTAACATTGTGTTAAGTTCCCTTTTTTTACATACATTTTACTATTGTGCATCTCTCTCATTGTCTAGGTCCAGAGTTGCTTTAATCTTAGGGTAACACATATAATGCATGTCTTTGTCAGCCTGTGATCAAAACATAAAGTAAATAACAATGGTATGAGAGAGCACTAACTTTTATTTTATTTTTATCACAGAATAAACAAACAAAGATGTTCAGCACTCCTTATTGAGAAAGGATGATATCCCTTTATTGACAATAAAGGGATATATATATATATATATATATATATATATATATTCACAATAAGGAGTGCTGAACAACTTTTTTTAGTTTATTCTTAAAACATATTGTAAGATACAATAATCAGACATCATGAGATACACATTTGAAAATGCTTGTGTTAATAGATGAGATATTTGGATGTATTGCTCCCTCTAGTGTGTTAACCAATAAATGCAATTCAGGAACTTGGCTTCTTCTATAGTGTTAATAGCAATAACTTGCTCAGCTAGTATTAAGTATTTTGTCATTATCCATTTATCTATATACACAACACATTTATTGCATAGGTTTACTAAAATTGAAAGCATTCAATTTCCAAAAAGAAAAAAAAAATTGTTACAGTTTAAGTTTCCAGTGACTAAGTAGTGTAAACCTATGCGAACCCTTTTGATGATTTTACACACATATATTCTTTAGTGCTCGTAACGTGACTGAGAAGATCATGAATTGATACATGGTGTTACACGGTGCTCTGCCTACTAGACGTATAAACTACCCATCATCTCACAGACCACAAGATTGCTCAGAATCAGGGTTCTATATTTGATTGTGTTATTAACTTATGTCTACAGCTCATTGGGTGAGGGAACAGAGGACTGCTATAAATAATGCATTAATAAAATGGTTACCAATTTCTCCATTTCAGCCCATAGAATGGATTGAATGGGGGAGGATTGAGGGAATATTCGTGGACGTAATAATAATCCTTACTTCCGAATATGCTTGTGGATCAAGTTTAGTATAATTATACCTGTTTCAAGTAACACTCAAACACTGTACATGAAATTAACGCCATGTTCATTTGATTATCTCAGTGATCACTATATAAGTACATTGACATGGGTGACAGACCAAAAAGTGGCAATTCAATGGCTGCGGAGAATCCAGAACGTGTCCATACTTACTGTATGTAATGTGGCAGAAGCGACACAGATTTGGAGCTGTCCACTGGTATGTTCAATGTTTCTTAAACTCCGCATGATGTATAATGCTATATTGACCCGAAAAGCAGGTGCTACAAAGTTGTTAAATTTTCTTTTTATTAATTTTCATAATACAGTTGGCGGTTCAGTGATTTAAGGATGACAGACAAACTAGAACCAAAGCATTATTACTATTTATAAAAAGCAAATGTTTGGCATTTAACGTCTACATACAGTATCTGTTCCAACAGTTATCTGTACTATGCAGGGCAAAGCATGCTGCAGTAGCTATGTCGAAGTGCTTTGTGGATAACATTTGCTTATGTATGGACAAATTATTATTATTACTATTTTTTTTTTTATATTTAAGATTTTTATTTTCAATAAAAGATGAGTTGAGAATACAGAAAGGAAAAAAATACTTTTGCCAGCTACATAACATTATATGCTCATTAAATTACATAACATTATACGCTAATCTGGAGAGGTCTTAAGCTCTGATATGGATAACACAGTCAAGGTATCAAGTGTAGCTTAAGCTTTTGATATAGTATATACATCGGACAGCTTAAAACCTCTAAGACCTGGGTCCCAGTTGGGGGGAATATTAAGTGTCAACCTCCATCTCCGGAGTTCCTTTGGAAGGCGGGGAAACTAGTGTTCATTATGTTGGGGCCATCTATACATTAACGGTGGGTACCTGTGCCAGTTGTTTGTGGTTCTCATGTTGTACCCTGTCTTGTAGGCAACCGTTTGTGGGCTATGAGTGCTAGATGGAGATAAGGGAAGGTAATGGGTGGAGGGGGTGAGAGGGGTACGTGGGTGAGACACTGTGCATGAGTATGTGGGGGTGACTGTTTGTTTAGGTTGGCATCGGCTTTTGACATTATGTATGGACAATTTTGAGAGGAAATAGTAGGAATACTGTGGTAAAAACCGAATAGAACAAAAAAAAAAACACTGATCATTTATGTTTTGCCATATTTTAAGTAGATTTGTTACAGGACATTAAGGAATGAGACCGTTGGCAACTGGATCAGTGTACAATTGTTAATAAATCAATATTCAACGTGTGTGTCTGCTCTAATAACCGCTACACCTGGCACAGATGCCTTGCTAAGCTCTACGTCCTCATACCTGTTGAACTGATACATGCTGAATTGATTCATTATCGTGGGAAGAAAGTACCATAAGTTATATCTTGCAGACTTCAGGAAAGAACATTTATTTAATTTGTGGAAAAAAACTCAAATAATCTGCCCTCTCTGATAGCAATGCAATGCTTCTAACTATTCCACCAATTAAAATAAATGAATCCTACCGTGTTGGGGCAGTTGTATGCTGATAATGCGTCATTTTTACAATATGAAAGTATCAATATGCAGCATAATATACACATCTGATGCCTACATGCATCATGTGATTCCCTCAATATATGATTTGATGCAAAATTTCTAACTTTTTTTTTTTCTTTGTATTGAACAGGAGAAACGTGAAGAGAGTACTACTGGGTGGGTTGGAAATGTAAGTACTTTTATTGAGCATTTAAAGATGCATTGCAAGTGTATATATTTCTTTAAAGGGGTACTTGCCAAGTTTTTTTACAAAGATACTGACTGATGAGTTCTAGAGCCAAGATGACCTCATGTTGTGGATTAAGGCTTTTCAGCTGCAAGTTCTTGAAGAGGTCATCTGAAAACAACTCAAAATAAACTTTACCGTGACCTTGTCAGGGTTCATGCTGCTGTATATTCATTTTTTTATGTTGATAATTGTCAATGTTTTGTCTGTCTTCAACCCACTACAATTTGAAATGTAGGAAAACCATGAGTAGATATCAAATAGATCTTGAAGTAATGTAGTCTGTAAAATGTATTGTGTGATTATAAATATTTTGTAAATGCAAATTTTTATATTTATAATTGTGTCAATATTTTTTGGACTTGAAGATACCTGTACATCAAAAGTGTTCATCTATTAACTTAGGTGTATGGTGCTCCCCGGCGTCCTGTTAGCTTGTCTGGCTGCATATGAATTGAATAAATTTTAAATCTAGCAACCCCAAAGCATAGATTGCAACGGGTTTATTTTTTGCAGATACATTTAGACATCTTCAGCTACTCTATTATAATATTTAATGTGACTGCAAACAGAGGACATCTTTCTAGGGACAGTCCCGATTGACACTGAATTTCCTAGAAAATGTATGATAGCGTATAATCTAGAACAATATTGGCACAGTAATAATTCTGATGCTTATAACAGGTGGTGTAAAAGTGACCTTTACTAGTCGTAACTAATCTCATTAAAACTGAAGACATACCTCCCAAGATGTGAAATGGACAAAGATGGACACTCTTTAATTTTAGGGGTTCGTGTGCGGCTGTGACCAGGGCCGAGGCCGCATTGTGGCATATTTGAGTACAGCAGCTGTTGGCTAATATCGAAATGTTGCCATAATTGGTATTTTTGAAACTTTAATGCATGTTTGTGTGACTCCCATAAAACTTTTTTTAAAATGTAAATCTACTGCAAGTGAGTGTCAGACAGGCGTATTTGCCTTCTGCAACTGTAGCGAGATTTATATTATACTCTTTCACTTTAACAGTACATCTGCAACCAATTTTGGAAACAGTTTTTAGAATTATTATAATTTAAATACATTTGTCTCCATATGTCATGAACGAATAGATATTTAAAAAAAAATGTTTTGTTTTGTTTTTTCTTCAGTTTGGACCTTCTGAACCGGTCTTTTCATCTGACCACAGTACTTATTATAAGATTATCAGCAACGCAGAGGGCTTCAAGCATATTCACTTCTTTAATGGAGACGCGGTAGGCAGTTCTATATAGCTACACACTCCTAGCTTCATTAAACTTGGGATAACAACATTTTTCTAGCAAACGTTCATCTCTATTATAATGTTAAAATGACACTTTGGTTACAATGTTTCCTAGAATGCTCTGCACAGTACCACTTAATTTAAGCCCTCAGGCCAACTATCATACAATGCAGATGGTAGCAGTCACTGTACATTAAAGGGTAGCTATAGTTACAATTAAAACCACACATATGTGTATGTTCTATATATAAACCCTTTCCATAATGACACTTATAATTGCATATGTTAATTTTCAACAGCCCAGAGGAAACAATATGTCTTGGCGTTGCGTATTTTCTTGCCAATTTGTGTTTGTGAAGTTGTAGGCTTCATCGTAACAAGTGCAGTGCAAGTGTCTTTATTCCAGTGGATTGAAAAACATTCAACATTCTCATTCCTCATTTAAATAGCTTTGTATCTTTCATTGTGCATAAAATGTAAACTCTGCAGTTTTTATAGACCTTAAGCAATCCGATAATGTGCTGGTTTACAAATGTATGAATAGAATGCAGTTCACAGCAAGCTACATCATAGGGTTGTTATTTTCAGAACCTAAAATCACTGAATTAAACACATAACATTGCTCTGTATGGAGAGTCCATTACAAACCAGTGTTTAATAAACGGTCAACATGCTCTACTTTTAAGTCCGTTGTATCTTGTACATTGTATCCAGCCGTAATTGACTAGGCTGCGAGAGTAGGTTGCAAGAGCTGCTTTTACAAATGATTTTCCTTAACCCCTTAAGGACCAAACTTCTGGAATAAAAGGGAATCATGACATGTCACACATGTCATGTGTCCTTAAGGGGTTAAGGAACTTGGATATTTTTTTTTTTTACCAGGATAATAACTTCACCGAACGTTATGCAAGATGGAAACCAAATAAAACGCAATGTCATCTGCTATACACTTACAGTCAATGTGGTTTCATAGCCTAAAAAAAAGTTTATTTTGTAGAGTAAGGGTATCTCTAGACTAGGTATAAGCAACCTTTGGCACTCCAGATGTTTTGGACTACACCTTCCATGATGCTTTGCCAGCATTAAGGCTGTAAGAGCATTGTGAGAGATGTGGTCCACAGCATCTGGAGTATCCCTGCTCTAGAATAACTACACACAAATCAACCCTGTCAGTGGAGGGTGGTGTGATGCCCAGATGCTCTATCACAAAAAAATTATATATAATTTTAAAAAGTGGGGTCTTTTGGACACCCCTAAAAGCTGATTCGGACCTAATGTTTATAATGTATTATAAAGAGGAAAACTTAACAATAAATGGGTCAGTTACAAAATGTTACAGGAAAAATAGGTTTAGCACCCTGCTAAAACAAATTATTGCTGTGACGTTCTGTTATACACTCAATCACACAAACAATATAGAGCTTCTAGAACAATGGGTCATTATAACAGAAAACAGGGACAGAGCGATTTGGACCCAAAATAGGGACTGTCTTTCCCTAATAAGGGACAGCTGGGAGGTATGTTAAGATGTCACTGACTGATACCAATTTATTATTTATGTTTAGGCTCCAATTCCTATAACCAGTGGAAGTTTTGAAGTAACTGGTATATCTTCGCTCACCAGTGAATTTCTGTAAGTAAAATGAAAGTCAAAGCAATCGGAAACTTACCAAAACAATATATTTCCAGTTAATCCCAAAGCATACAAATTACTTGGATATATACCTTACTAAATAATATTGAGTTAATGTTCTGTGCTCCTAATTAACAGTTATGTTTTGTAAATTGTCCATTTCTGATTTCAAAATGATGTTGAACGGGATGCACACATACTTGATAAAAAGAATATAAATGATCTTACTTGTCTTCAAACAAGACTATTCCCAAGCTTACAGTGACTATTCCCAAGCTTACATGTTCATTTATTGCTGACTCTTGGAGGTTAAAATCCTGGATCTCGTATTTTACATTCTGTATGCACTAAAGAAATTATTACATAATAATGTGTACTATATCACCAATTTAAATTTAATTAACTTACTCTAACCTTACATTTAGTCCTACTGTATAAAAATTAAAAAAAAAAAACATGAAAAGCTAATGGTAGAATCACAAAATAACTCTAATGACCTCTTCTATTCTTGGTTGGATTCGATCCTACAGCTAGATATAATTTTACCCTAACATCACAACTGACCCAAGTGACTTTTCCGATGGTTGAAAAGAAAATCCACTTCCATTTCCCAACATTCCTAACTTTTAAATAAACTCACTTAACAAGTTCCTTCTACAAATATTTTTTGGGAAACTTGCCTACAAACTCAAGATGCATCTCCATTGAAGTCAGTCTTGAGTCATCTCCAGGAGTTGATGCAACCTTTCATAAGAAAGATATATATATATATATATATATATAGGAGGAGATTTATGCAGGCAAAAAAGGTGGCAAAGTAAAGAAACAGTCGTCACAGCAACCAAAAAAATGTCTTACATTTACCACTTTGTGCCTAGGACAGTACTTGCTTTGCCTTGATATCTCACCCAAAGTGGGAAAAAATTAATTCACATAGCAACTTGCATAACTGATTAAATTAATGAATGCCGGTTGTTTTGAAGTAGCCTTCTTTCATGCTTTCACAAATCTATATGCAGCAATGGTTGATGAAAACACTAAATAAATGTTAGAAATATGACCGTTTCATGATGGACTATGGTTCATTAGAATTGTACGATTTAGAAATGTATTTGAGCCGGTATATTATTAGATTTATTTTCAGTTACTTGCCCACACCTTCTGAACTACATCCATTCCAGGTGCTTCATTTATCAAATAAACTTGCTGTACAAACCTGAAAATAAAATATCAACATTGTAAAAAGTAAATGAAAACCTGTTTCAGTTCATATATATATATATATATTTTTTTTTTTCTTATCTTTTGTTTTTAGCTATTATATAAGTAATGAAGGATTCCCGTCAAGAAGACAACTTTACAAGTAAGATAAATCTCTAGAGGTTAACAACAAATGTTAAATAATGTTCATCTGTCTTAGGGTAGGATTCAAGTACCAGATTGTCATATAAATTTAATTTTAGAATATACAAACGCAAGACGAAATCAGATTTTTCAGTAAAGAAGACTTTGATATAACCTCTACATCTGTGCGTTTAGTCTTGGTTAGCTTGTAGGCCATTAGACAATGAAAACCCGAACGAAGACTTTAAATAAATGTGTAGGAAATATGTTAGAATTCTGTTTCTGCATGCAAATATTAGCGGATAGAAGTACCTATTTTACAGTGTTATGATTTTGTTTTTACCAGCCCACTGCCTCTTCCATCTGTGTGCAAAGCAACCTTTAGAAGAAAATAGCACAGCATTATAATGTCTTGTGTTTGAATTTCTCTAATTCAGTAAAGTTCTAGGTCCTATATGAGAGTTCTCTAGGTTTCCAAGTTGTTTGAGCACAAAGTCCATTCGTTTCAAATTCCCTTTAAAAATATTCTAACAAAAAAAACAACCCTAACTGATTTGGCTTTTTGTGACCTAAAATTCACACTTTAGTGACTATCTCTGTAAATGTACATTTGTACTATTCACAAACCTTATGCTGCCTATATTTGACACTGATCATAATCCTATAGTAGTATAATCAACAGAGGGAGGAAGAATGAGATGACTTTGATGGCTATATTTATATTTGGGGAAAAAAGATAAAATTTGGGGGCAAAGTGTTAAAGGGACACTAAAGGCACTCAGACCACTTCAGTTCTTTGAAGTGGTCTGGTGCACTGTCCAAGGTCCCTTAACCCTGAGCAGGTAAGTATTGCAGTTTTTAATAAACTGCAATAATTACTTGCTAGGGGTTAACTCAGCCACTAGAGGGAATTCCGAGCTATTAGGCAACTTTTGGACGTCCAGCATCGCCCCAAAACCACATAGGAAAGCATTGAATAATGCTTTCCTATGGGGAAATCCTAATGCGAGTGCGGCCACTCATCCTACAACTTTTCTTGTATGTTTGTAAATCAAGAAGAGTTGTAAAGATTTTAGCACATTAATTACATCTCATATGAAAATGCATAATTGATTGTTTTTATTGATTTAATCCACCGCTGATTAGAACTTTGCTTTCCATAGGATAAAAGTGGGTGGTGGAACAAGTAACCCTGAATGTATCACCTGCCAGTTACGCTCAGAAAGATGCCAAAGATATGCTGCATTCTTCAGCCAAAATGCAAAGTATTATTTATTAACCTGCAGTGGTGAGTGTTCATCAGGCTATAAAGCCTCTTTTTATTAGTGATGATGTCAGAGTATTTCACCAGGAAAGGTACATTTAGTGAGAACATCCTGGGATCTAGATTTATGACCCATCATAATGGTACTCCTTTTATGAACCTCGGATGAGTTGAACTTGCTAGGGAAAGAACATGTCACTCTGACATACTTCAAGTGGCAGTAAGTATAGTTACATAAACTAACAATAAAATTGTTAGTCAAGTACAATATCTGGGTCAAGCATGATCACACATCCTCTCCTTTATGGGTAAATTAATGCAACCAACCTTTTATTTGCTTTCATTCCTTTGTCTTGGCCATGTCCTGAAATTCAATTTTTTTTTTCTGGACTTTTTTTTTTATAATTCCTTCCATATTGCCAACCCCACCATACACTTTTGCACTTTTTTTATAATTTCTTATTGTCCTTTTCTCTTTCCTTAGATTGAGCCTCCCTTTTGCATTTTTCTGTTTTATATTAATGTTATTTTTTGTTAAACTTGTGCATTTGGTTTCAAATAAATTGTGCTTCATCCCAATTTTGGGCAATCTGTGATTTGTCCAAAATCCCAAACTCCAAAATGCTACATGGACAAATCGCGAAACAACTGAAACGTACAATGAACTAAAATGTTTCATTTGTTTAATAATTTGGAATTCCAACTTTTGGGCAAAAATAAATAAATAAAAAAAATCACTGATGGAAAAATGATCTAGATTTTTGTTCACAGATCAAGTGAGAAGTGACCGATAGAGGAGTAAAAAAGTAAATTTTATAATTAATCACTTCTCATTTGATTTGAGAACCAAGCAGGGTACTGCTGAATATATACATAATATTTATACCTTGCTGTACGCTGGCTCATTTTCATTCCATTTTGGTTAATCCAAATCATTTTTGCTAAACGCTTGTATGGATAAAATTCATCCGAAACACCGTACGAACAAATCCCAAATCACCAGAAACTATTTTGACACATTCAGATGAACCAAACTTGTTATGGTTGTGCACAAGTCTAATTGTTGTATGTTTATTTAGATTCAAAATATTTTGCAAATGTTTTTGCATGCTTTTACTGCTGGGAATAGAGTATGTCATTTTTTAGATTTTTAGAACATTATTTTTTAGAGTATACCATTGCTCTATAAAATGTTGTTAGAGAACAAAAAAAATGATTAGATTGGTTAAGGATGTACCTACCTATTTTCCCCTGTAATTTCTGTATTTTTGATTTGTTTTTTTCCTTTTTATTGTTTTTTTTTGTTGTTGTTTTTTTGTTTGCCCACTGGGAGACCTCTTGTTTTTCAAGGGTCACATTAATCTTGCACATTTTAGGATCTCTCCATTATGCGTAACAGCAAGTAACATTGTGCATCAATAATCATGGTGTCAATTATTTCCCCCAAACCTCACACAGTATTCCACGAGCTTATGCGTGTAGTCCAGTTTTGAATATTTAGTAGTTAGCCATCTCAGAGCTGAATTTTTACCTTAACAATCTTACCCATATTTCTCAAGCATCTTTTCTCTCCTATGAAAACTGAAGAGTCTGCTTTGTGTATTGATGTTTTTATTAACCATTTCATTCCAAAAAAGTGCTTATATGTAAAGGTAGTCTAAAGGCTAGTGTTCTCTGCTCTTGCTTTCAAAACCTATTTATGGTGGTATAACTGCTCATTTTTGTAGCAGCTTTTTTACTCATTTACTACTTTTACTGATGACCCAAAGTAAATAACATTATTAACAAAATTACCATTTTTGTTTTCCAACAGGGCCAGGATTACCAATGTATACCTTGCACAACACAAGTAACTATAACGGTAAGCAATAGCTCTCATTCCACTCCCCCGAGGGAATATGGTGTATATACAGGGTGACCACAAACTGCTAAGTGCTGCTAATATGTACATTAGTTGGAATATACAACAGACAAGAGGTCACCCATTGAGACTGTAAGAAAAGTGTTTTAACTTGCAGCAGAGGAAAGGGTTCTTTATAAAAAGGACAATGAAGATGTGGAGTTTTCTACCTTAAGGGGGGTTGTCTTATTAGATTCGATAGATTTTTTTTATTTTTTATTTTTTTAAGAACTGGATGTATTTTTGCAGAAACAGAATATTCAAGGATATAATGTATGTGAACAGGTTGTTTGGCCAATGAGAGTTCTGACTTGCCATCATTTTTTCTTTTTCATTTTTGTGGCCTTATTGGATATTGCTATAATTGGGATGTTTTGCCTTCTTTTGCATCAATAGCATAAAGGAATAGGTTTTAAATGTCGAGCATTGTGGGCTGTAGTCTTTATTTCGACCTAGATTACTACCGGTATGTAGTTATGGAACGTTCACACCTAAAGTCTCTGCGTCACTGGCAGTTGAAACAGCCAAAGTTTAGAAATCGATCTATTTTAGGAAATTGTCTCTTTTGAAAAATAAATAAATATAAATTAACTGTCCCAGACAAAGACATTATTTTTTTTATTTTTTTGCCTTCCAGCTTTGTTTTAAAGAAACACACCAAACACCATAACTAATACAGCCTGTTACTGCCCTGCCACCCCTCCCCAAAGTAGTCCAGCCATTTAAGAACAGTTTGACAACTTGCCTAGGTCCCATGGGGTGCCCGTCTCCACTTCCCCAGAAGCTGTTGGCTCCTGCAAGGAATGCACATCTGGCTCATTGACTGAAAGCATCTGTTGTGCACTCTGAGCCAATAAGCACAGCTGTGATAAGATTAGTGGCCGGAGCTTCCAGCCACAGTGGATGAGGCCAAGGGCAATCATTGGGCGCCATTCTTATACTGTTTGACTACTAACTGTGGATGATGCAAAGGCACGCCAGGCTGTAGAGTTGATGGTGTTTTGGAGTAGGTCTTCAACTCTGAGCACAAATATTTTGTTCTGCTAGTCGGTGAGAAACTGATCACTACAGGATTATTTACTACATTTACATCATTTCA
The DNA here is from genome assembly GCF_036172605.1 of Pelobates fuscus. Classification (NCBI taxonomy): domain Eukaryota; kingdom Metazoa; phylum Chordata; class Amphibia; order Anura; family Pelobatidae; genus Pelobates; species Pelobates fuscus. Next base: position 33,778,806 of record NC_086324.1, on the reverse strand, counting down.
CATATCAATGTGAGTTTATTTTGTTTTTATATTAATATAAGTCAGCAATGATTTCCAATGCCTTTGATATTTTGTTTTTAAGAATTGAATGTTCTGGAAGATAACGAAGCTTTGAAGATTTTATTAGATGATATTCAGATGCCAACAAAACAGAACAAAACCATTAATTTGCATGGATTTGGTAAGTCTACATGATTCATGTAAATTCCAGATGTTTTCACTACACATTTTCTCTTAAGTCCCACAAAGTTGTTGCACCAATTTAGTCTTCTGACTTTCAACTCACAAATGCAATTGTTGAAACCAGTGGTGTACATACCGCTGTCACAGGGGTTGCACTTGTGACCAGGCCCATCACTGGTAAACCAATCTTAACACACTATTAAACATTCTTAGATTAAATTTCATGCCAAATGAGTTCTGTGTTTTGAAACTCCGGCCATTCTTATGTCTCCATGTAAAATGTGTGCCCTTGGATTTTCATTCTTATCCTATTAATAAGGTTAAAAATGAAGTACACTCTTAGTCCTTTCATGGCTTATACCACTGTTTTTACAGTAGTGTTATAGTTGTTGTGGTAGCTGCAATGAAGATATCTTGTGAAAGTTTGTACAATTTCTCTTTTTGTTTTTTTCTTTTCATCTGCCAATTACTTACTCTGTAAGTGACTCTTTGCCAATACCATTTTCAGTGTTTGTGTGATTGTTATGTGGTTTACAGGAGAGAAAAGGACCTTTTTTTTTTTCTTTAAATGTAAAAATGAAAAACAAGAGAAAGAAGAGACTTTCTTCAATTACATGTTCTAAATTTATTGCGTTGATGCTGGTAGTTGCTTTCCTGGAAGTAAGCACTCGTTGTCAGTTCTGTGTCTCCTGTTGACCACCGGGCAAGCTAACCATAAGGGAATCATAAAACCTAATTGTATATGGAAATCTTTTGTTTACAGTTTTTGATTAGCAAGTATCACTTTGTTTGCTGTCAGTTTTTAAACGTTCCTTATTAAAAAAAAAAAAAAAAAAAATATTTCTATAAGACACAGGATGTTTTTGAATGGATGTGCATGGACTTGTAATATTAAAGCTAAAACTTAATTTAATTCGTCATTGTATTATTCTTTAAAATGGCTGTCTTTTGTGTTTAGAGTTGTGGTATCAGATGATCCTACCCCCGCATTTTGATGAAAAAAAGAAATACGCTTTGCTGATTGATGTGTATGTACTCTAGAATTACTGCTAAACTAAATTGTGCATTCTAAAAATCTTATTTTTTTTATTGTTTTATAAATTAATAAACACGACAGTAAAAAATACAAAATTTTCAAATACCCGAATTTTCCTATTCTCTGTTTTGACCCTAATGTTGGCAAATTCCTAGGTATTTCTCCACAATACCAGTTTTAGAGCAATTAAACTACAAGATGGCTAAAATTGCCATATTAGAAATATTCTTGAATTCTTATATTTTTTCCAATTTAGTTCATCTACTCTTAACTCAGTCCATCAGTCTGTAATGTCTTCATATACTAAATGGTTTTTACAGTATTAATTTGGAACTGGACATTTTTAAATGAAGTTCTTCTTCACTATAAGTAATGAGTGAAACACAGGCCATAATCGGCTAATAAACATATTTCCATTCTTAGATACGCTGGCCCTTGCAGTCAAAAAGTTGACCAGTACTTTCGCCTGAATTGGGCCACATATCTTGCTAGCACTGAGAAGGTTATTGTGGCGAGTTTTGATGGTCGAGGGAGTGGATACCAAGGCGATAAGATCATGCACCAACTAAATCACCGGCTTGGAACAGTAGAAATAGAAGATCAAATAGCAGCAGTCAAGTGAGTGGAAACATTAAACGTTTAAAAAAGGCTGAACTTGATGGTAGCATCTTTTCAGCCTATGTAACGTGTCAAGTGTTATTGCTTATTCCTGGATATTATGTCAAAGTGAGAAAAGATGTAATCATGTACAATATATATATATATATATATATATATATATATATATATATATATATATATATACAAAAGTGTGAAAAATTGGGACAGTGTCGGATATAGTGGCAGGATGAAGTAGCCAACCGAACGTGAAGCATGAAAGTGAGAATACGTTTTAGGTGCAGCAAACATTCATAGGTAACATGACTTGAGAATTATCAAGTGAGTCAGTACTGATCTGCAGAATATTTGCTGTATGCTTTTATCAGTCAATGTTGTTTTCAGGTTATATGCTTTACATGTTATGTGGTTGTACTCCCACTGGTCACAAGAGAGGTTTATCTAGAATTCTATAGCTTGCTGTTGGCTTCTCCTAAGAAAATACCATCTAGTCCATTGCTAAATAAAGCTCTCTCTAGCCTGGCCATTGACATTCAGTGATTGACTTTATAATACCATTCAGTACTCATTGAATTGGACTTCAGAGACATAAAAGCATGACTCAAATGGATCTTTGGTTTCTCTCATTCGTAAAAGAAATACTCGATGTAAGGGTAATAACACACTATCTGATCGGTGTTCGATCAGGGTCATCTCATCTTCTCATAAATTTTTGTTCACTAAATTACGTTGAGAAATATTGCCATATAAAAGTACCTATCTTGATGGGTAAATTGATATTATTGTATTCCTGTAGCCACAATGCCCTCCATAACATCCGAGTGGGGTGCTAGCAAGAATGACAAACCATGATACATGGAAAAACATTGGAGACCCTGGGAATTGTCAGAAGCTGACCATGACTTTTTATATTTTTACACCAAAAAGCTGAAGTAGAAAAATAGCTGTCAGTAATAAACAGAGAGGTGAGCACTTACTCCAAAGTAGGGTGCTACGAGCAGTCTGTGCAAACTGGGAGACTATAAAAATAGCTGAAGTGGATAATTTTAACATGCAATTTGCAATCAGTCAAAAACATTTTCTAGTTAAGTAAATGATCCTACAAAAAACAATTAAATGGCTTATTTTGTTAGAGTACAGGATTTTAATTTTTTTTTACATATTTTTTTAATTGAGGCAGACTCTTATTAATGACTCTTGTATATCATGGCAATTCTATAATTGAGCACTAAACTTGAATGTGTTTTTAATTTAATTTTAGACATTTTACAGACCTAGGTTTTGTTGATGAAAAAAGAATTGCTATTTGGGGATGGGTGAGTATATATGTATACATCCTTGGTATCCACAGGTAAACTTGATAATTATATTTGTTTAGTTATACATGAACACTAATTTTGTCAGAACTTGATTTCATAAACGTTTCCATTTACCATGAGGCCTAGTTCAAAACTAATGTTGTGATGATATTATCTTTATTATTATTATTGCTAGCACGTATATGTATATAGTGCTAACATATTTTGCAGCCTTTTACAATTATAGCAAGGGTATATATGAAAACAAGTAATGGATATACAAAAATTAAGAGACAAGAGGTGTAGAAGGCCCTGATCCAATGAGCTTAAAATCTGAGGAAGTGTGCACAAGAAATGATTGATAGAGAAGATGCCTGTGTCGAAATAAGTTAGTTAAAGTGTTGTGCTCAGGATCAGTGAGAAATATCCATGCTAGCTAATACTGAATCAAAGTACTACATCATGTATAAAGATGTAGCTTGATCTAAAAACCTAAAATGTAAATATAGGTATATACATATGTCTAAGGACTTAAGACCACACTGCGGTGGTTCAGTGGTAAGTATTAAATAAATATAACAGAGAATCAAATGACAAAATAAAGCCGGTTCCTGCAAAAACGGTCTATTCACTTGTGTCACCAAGTACAGTCCCCTACTCTGGACAAAACGTACCACATTCCAGATATCCTAGGTGAAGCTGGGCACAAGTCAAGACGAATCTTCCAAGTCTGTTAGAAAAGTGAAAGCTTCTTCAGGGGATGTGGCCATACAGATTTCTTCCTCCTGATAGACCACCAATTTCCACAGAGCAGTCCAGCAATACGTCATGTGAACATCTAGCAACTACTTTGTAATGGATTACAAGAAACTTCCTCCATAATGGTGTGGAATAGTGTACAATTTGGAAGAATGTGAGGTGATGCGATTCAAAGTCAAGAGGTGCCTTCTCCTGGAATATTTTAATTAGCCTTTGCTGGTCTAAGAGTAACAACTAAATATAATGTATCTTGGAGAAGTTGTTGGGTCTTGAGGAGACCTGACAATGTGGTAGGCCCTGTATGTTATCTGTTTAACTTGTTTCTTAGGCATCACTGAGGCCATTAGCCTTTAAAGAACATGGGGGAGTTTTTGTGGCGTTACTAAATCCAATACCCCTCTAATATTACTAGTAGAGTAAGGTTAAAGTGTGAAGCTTGTAACTGTATGGTTTCCTCTAGAACAGATAGGTCCTTCTTAAGGTCAAACACCTCCTTTTCATTTGCTTGAACTCTGTCCATTACCAATTTTCTATAGATTTGAGATTGTTTAGTAGCAAGGGCCGTCCTCAATGTATTTGTGAAAGTACCTGTCTTAGGTTGAATGGTTCTGCTATCTACAGTAGCCTGCATACCAAATTTGTCATTCAAAGGGGTAGCTGGGGCTTCCATATCAGCAGGGCCTGCTACCTTCATATGTGGGATACAATGGAGCAGCCTGCAAATATCTCTAGCTTAATTTGGGGCTACAAGTGGTGTCTTCTGTTTTCTACATCCCATCTACATAGAGGCTAGATCCCTCGTGCAGAGAGGTAAGTATGCTCTCCAATCTAACTCTCGCGGGAAATCTTCTGCAACCCGCAGGCATCCAGGCCGTGGCTTCCGTGGCAATTTGGTGTGTTATGGGTAAAAGAAGTGCATCAATATAATCCTTGGTTATATCTGGCACAACTGAATTTTGATGGCTGTGAATTATCTTGTAAATAGCCAGGTGAATTAGTTTGGTCCTGGAGCAGTAAAATATGATGTGTGAGTGGTATGAATGCTAGGCCCCATCCCCTAAATATATTTAGTTCCTCCTCTTTTTCCATTTTTTTCAGTCCTGTGTAATAATTTATATATATGTGTTTTGTTTTAATCTATTCTTCCTTCTTTCAGTCCTATGGAGGATATGTAAGTTCGATGGTTCTTGGCTATGGAAGTGGGCTGTTTAAATGTGGCATTGCTGTTGCCCCTGTATCAAGTTGGGAATATTATGGTACAAGTTAATTTTACTGCTAATTATTTAACAATGAATATGATTCACATTGTGAAATGTAGAAACTTTTTTATAATAATACATTTAAAATTAAAAGCACTTTCTATTTTTTTTTTCATTTGCATATTTTTCAGAACAGAATGTTCTATTGGACAATGGGATTTTCAGAGTTGTTAATTGACTGGGGAAATGTGGACATGTGAATGGGCCAGGGGATTCGAGTCCTGATCCATTAAAGGAACACTATAGTCACCCAGACCTATAAAATCTCAGTGAAGTGGTCTGGGTGCAATGTCCCCTTTCTTCTTAACCCTGCAATGTTAAATATTGCCATTTTTGGGGATCTGCAAAGTTTACATTGCAGGGTTTAATTAACCACTTGTGGCTGTTGGTATGACCGCTACTAGAGGAGCTTCTGCTGCACTGGCCACGTAAAACCTGGTCACATGATACCGCTGGCCCATAGGAAAGCATTGACTCAATATATTACCCAACTTAAAGTAATTAAGTAAACCATTTATGTATTACAATTTTATTGCATCGGGTGGGGTGGAGGACTAAAAATGAATAAAGACCGGGGTAATACAGCTTTATGAATTCAGATTTGTATTCTTTGCGCTATAGTGTTCCTTAAAGTATTTTATATAGCTATCTCACGACACAGGCAATGGAAACAGGAGTACATGAAGCCAATGAATTACTAATCAGTATGACGTTCACCCAGTATAAGGTCCACCACTTATTTTACCGCACATTCTCACAGTAAATATGACAAAGGGCCAAGAAGGGGGGTGCGTTGGGGCATTTGCACATTCCCTATTGCAGCAACAGGGCCCCCTGTTTAGTACCTTCTCATCATGCCAAGCATGGTTTGGTTAAAAACACAATAGGTTACTACCTCTGACTTTAGTATAGGATATAGGAATATAAATAAAATAGAATTTTAGGAAACCTTTTCCGATGGTGGGTTTAACCCCGAAGACAGTGCCTGATTGCTCTGCCCCTTCACTTCTGCTCTATGTCTGTGGCTTCAATCAAGCTTTAAAAGAAGGAAAACTACTACAACAAGAGGACATAGTCTTAAATTAGAGGGGTAATGGTTTAAAAATATCAGGAAATATTACTTTAGTGAGAGAGCATTGGGTGCATGGAATAGCCTTCCAGGTGAAGTGGTAGAGGTTAACACAGTGAGGGAGTTTCAACATGCCTCGGATATGCATAAGGCTATCCTAGATATAAGGAACTAATGAAAGTATTTAGAAAATTGGGCAGACTAGATGGGCTGAATTGCTGTTATCTGCAGTCACATTCTATGTTTCTACGTATCTTTTTCACTTTCAACAATGGGGAGCTACTGTACAGCAAGCACTCTCTGGTGGCCAGAGTGTCCCTTTTTAATACTTGAAAATGTATTTAAAGCACCAACAAGTGTTTTAAATTTCTTGATTTTATTTAGTTTTACTTGTTTTTAATTCAAAGATTAAGTTCTTCATGGTTTGACTGAAATAAAAAAAAATCAAATGCTTTCAATCGATGTTCAAAGAAAACAAAGTGTAATTATCTACGTTATACAATTCTATAATTCTTTTAAATTAAGAATGTTTTTCAGCAGAGTTTCTAGCCACTAACCAATGTGGTGCGGTGGCTGAAACTGACTTGGGAAAAATTGCCAAATTCAATATTTACCAAATTGGCTATCACCACAGCTCACTGTTAAGCAGTTAAAGTCGATCTCACTTGAGAGCAGTGCTGCCTAAACTGGCTGAGATGAGCATGATGGGAAATTTCCTTAAAACAACATGGGTGCAAAAATTAGCCCTTATGCTTATGGGGATAGAAATGATTACCTGGGTTTTTCATTTTCTCAGTTTTATCTTCATTTCATTCCAGCCAGAGTCTGGTGAATCATATTCAGCCAGGTTACACTTCAAATTTAATGTACATAACAATTTTGTTAAAATTAAGCAAATTTCTTCATACAGTTAATGTTTTTTTATATTTTTTTTAATCCACAACAGATTCTATTTACACAGAGAGATATATGGGTCTTCCTACACCAGAAGATAACCTTGACAACTATCTGGTAAGAAAAAAGGCTTTTCTGTTACCCATTGTGTATGTTCGAGACAGAATGTTCCTTTGCAAGAGAATCTGATTCAGCTGCCTACACAGAATGCCACTGACTAATGTCATTCTCTCTCGAAGGTAGAAAAAAAAGTATATAAATGGATCTTTTTTTTAAATTTGTACAGATAAATCTGAACGGTCATGTTTGATATGACCTGATTATTTATTTTATTTATTTAAAAGAACACTACAGTGTTATGGAAAACAAACCTGTATTCCTAATGTTATAATTCTCTCCTCACTTGCCTTTTTTCCAGCACAGAGACTCACTCGGTGCTGCCGCCCACTCATCCATCCAATATGTCATACTGGAGGCTTTGCTGTCTTGATGCTTGTCCAATGTAAAGATTCCCATATGAGCTTCATATGAGCTTCCCAGCATTTGATAATGCAAACATCACAGAACCAAGTCAGACTTGGTTCTCAAAGTGGAAGCACCTCTAGTAGTTGTCAGGAAGACAGCCTTTAGAGGCATGTTTAGCCATGCATGGTTAAAGCATCAGTGCCAGGATTACTGCACCCAGGCCACATCATCGAGGCCTGGTCACCACTGGAAGCTTATTGCAGAGAGCACCAGTGAATGCTTCAGTAGCACACCACACCTTCTAGCCTTCTTGTTGGTGATGATGAGAAATGTTTTTTCTTCCAACGTCTCTGGATATATATTTTTTCCACTGTCCATGAGGATCTGTGTGAATATATCAGTAACATTTTTGTTGTTTTTTATGGTTTCACGGTTTTTAAAACCAGAACCAGTTGTAGTTCTATCTATAGATCTCTTTTTTTGGGCACCACTGATGAATACAAACCTCTTGAATGGTCTCATTTGGCTGCAGAGATAATTAGATGGCACCCTGCCAATTTAATGTTGGTTGATCACAAACTGGTTACACGCATTTTGCTTCAACAGAAGCTCTCATTGTGTCATTTTACTTAATCTTGCATGGTAAAGAAAAGTTTGTGAAGTCAGTTGCTTATTCATCTTAAACAATGAGCACCAGAACCGTGTATGCTTGGCAATTATCCTTTGATCTAATTAAATTGCCAGGAGTTTAAATGAATATAAAATATGGCATATCGGAGTGTACACATTTTTAAATATCTTTTTGGAGATACTACAGCTCAAATCAATTTCCTTTGCTGAAAATCCAACTCCATAATACAGGCTACATAATGTAAAAAATAATTCCATGATTCCATAATTCTTTAGGCTATTCTACAGCTTGGGCGATATTTTCTATTGTGTGTAATAATACTAAAAATGAAATATTTAGCATGACAGTATTTTTCCCTACACAATATATACTTCATGGAAATATTATTCTCTTGTCTATCAACTGTGCAAATTATCTGACTCAGAGACTGCTGTAGAGTAGATTTCCTGGTTAGAAAGGTGAATCTGTTGAACATACCTGGTAATGGCACCAGAGGGTGCTAAAACACAAACGGAAAACATCAATAATGTGTTTATTCTAAAGTGTTGGCTACAAATAAATCCATATGATAAAACAATGGTATTTATTAAAATGTCATCTTGTTGTCTGTTTAGTTGCATTTATAGCACACTGAGTCACTAACCCTGAACAACTAATAGCTGTTATAAGCATTAGATTACTACTGAAATTCTGTTGCCTGTTTGTAACATGCAAGACCTATGAATGATTCCATTTATTCTCTTCTTGCGCAGAACTCAACAGTCATGTCTAGAGCAAAGAACTTTAAGGATGTTGAATACCTTCTTATACATGGCACAGCAGATGGTAAGGCTTTAAAAAATATGCTGTGCAGCACTAGCAATATATTTGTAACATCGGAACTGTCAACACACAGAGCTAATGGCTAAAAGAGAATCATTTGTATTCAACAAAAATAGTTACGTTGATAATGTTACAAACATACTATGAATGGTCATTTTCAATTTAAAACGCCCTACTTTTGATGCATACACTCTTCATATAAAGGGTGTTTGGCTTCAACAAAATAATAGGTCAAAAATGATATGTTTAGATGTTCTACAATGTCCATTATTTTCTACTCCTCTGCCTCCTCTCTAGGCAAATTGGTAGCTTTAGTAAGTTGACAAATTATGTTATCTATAAATTACAGAGAGCTGAGTGCAATGCAGAGCTAACCATACCACAAACAGAACAGAGAAAAAACACATAGGACCGCGAATAATGAGGAGATAACCAAACTATTCCACAGAACAAGTCAACCCAAGGGAGGGGGGGGGGGGGTAGGAGGGAGGAGGGGGTAGGAGGGGAGGGGGTGTTTGGAGGCTGCTTGTGAGGTTGCATGTTTGGGGGTAGGGGAAGACTGCCTGTGTGGAGAGACTGTGTATGAGATTTTGTATGTGTGCGGGGAGTATCTGGATGGAAGGGAGACTGCTTGAGTTCTATGAAAGGGACTGTTTGCTGTTTAGTGTGTGCATGTGGAGAGGCCTGTGTGTGGATAGGGTTTGTAGTATATGGGTGGCCAGTAAGGAAAATACTTTGATCTAACCTGTTGTCATTAGCCCATGGTCATTGTGGCCCACTTGACATTTGCCCAGTGGCTAGTCCAGGCTTGGATCCCATATAGGTTGCCTGTCGACCTAGTTTAAAAATGTAAGTAATGATCACAACTATATATTTGTATACATACAACCATTCTATTTCTTTCCCCTTAGATAATGTCCATTTTCAGCAGGCTGCTCAGATTTCAAAGGCTCTTGTTGATAATCAGGTGGATTTTGAAACAATGGTATGGTTTTTGTTTTGGTTTTTTTTGGGTTTTTTTCTTCTTCTTTTTAATGCTTTAGTTGCTCTCAATTAACATTGAAAATTGTTATTTTAATGTTAACAGTTTTCAATAGGTTTGTTAACTAAAACAGAAAGGTGTTTTATTGATGACTCCACCTGAATTTGTTAACTATCCCATTTAAATTAATACCAGTATTTTGCCGATCTAATTCAAATGGGGCAGGTAATAATTTGCACAATTAATGTTCTAATCCTATCAGTTTAACAGTTCAATTCCATGGCTACAATTCAACAACTTATTCTAAAATCTCAGGATGATACAAATTTTTCTGGAAAGCTTTAGAACACAGAGTACTGTATTTTGTTAAGCAGATAATTCTATTTTTGTGTCAACAAAACTGGTTTGTTTTGGATTAGCATACCCCAGTTTTGCAAGTGGTGAGGTTTCTGCTGTGTGTGCATCCGTGCACATATTTCGTATGTTTGTTTGTTTGGTCTATTTTAATTGTTTTCATTCATTTTCATTTCTAGTGGTACACAGACAAAGATCATGCAATATCAGGACTTGCAAACAGACATATATACATCCACATGAGCCATTTTCTAAAGCAGTGCTTTAATCTACAGTAGTTCAATCACTCCTGCCACCTAGTTCTTCTGTTTACCAAAGACAGACAATTTTCTGTGATTTATCCATGTCCTGTGAGGATTATAATCCAATATATGTAAGCAACCAAAAGAAATAATGATACCAAAGATCGATGAAGCAAGGTGGACCACAAAGAAACATCGGAACGGCTGACACAGGGCCATGGCTCGTGCAAACTGGTACTTGATGAATAGGGAACACATTTGTGCCTGCTGACACTTTGTTTTCAGTGTTGCAAAAGACTTGATTCGTCGAATGAGAATCTTATTCTTATTAAGTGTTCACCATTGCCTTAGTCTAAACACTAATTTAAAGGACATTAAATGCAGGAGTGGTGTACTTGGTTTAATATGCTTGACATTACATTTCCTTTTCATTTGAAGGTGTACAGAGCCTCTTATGTCAACACTTGATATGTAGACAGAGACAAACCATTATTTTCCAGAATACTAGAACACATTCTCTACATATTCCTGTAATAAGATGATCTGCAAAACTACAAACACTCCATAAAAATAGAACATTAGACCCCAAGTTTAGTAATGTCATAAATTATCTAGAACTGTGATTTCAAGCATGCTACGCATAGCTGTCATCTAAATTAATGGAATTCCATGCATATGTTTATGGTATAAATTTTAACTGTATTTCAAAATATTCTAAATCATGCACAGGATGCAAAAATGTATTTTGTTTATTTATCTGGCAATCTGAATATTTTTTTTTATTATTATTTTTTTTTGTTGAAGATGGACTGTTGTATCACTCATCAACCTTGGTAAATCTTCACACCCCCAAGTAAACATCAGTTACAGAATTAAATGCCTGACTCATACGCTCTGTAACTCATCTCAGCCATGGAAGATGGTCACATGGTGATGACCTCAATGTGCATGGTAGATAAGACACAATAAAGCTATGCAAAAATAGAAAATCGCATCATGGCTTCAAAAATGGTTTCACACTATTCCATTTTCTTTCTTTTTTTTCTTTCTGAAAAGCACCATACGATTATCACTGACTAAGTAGATGGTAGGATAAAGCACACTTTTCAGATGTATATTTCTGTTATGCCACTGTCTTCGTATTCCCCATTGATTAAAAAAAACGAAAACAAATGTGTGCTGAGCTTCCATATAATGTATAACAGTGTTCCTTAGACTTCTGAACAAATTAAAAGAAAATAAAGTATCACTCCATAGCAATGACAAGAAGAACCGCATGAAAAACACGCTGCATAATAAAATTACACTAGCACAAACATCAACATTTAATTGTATTCTTCCTATTGAACACACTTGCTATGTAAAAGTGAAGACAAGAAAATGTATCACAATGCACCTGAACTAAATTGTATGTACCTTGATATACCACACATGTGCAACATTCTGATATATTTAAAATGAAAACCTATGGGCAACATTCCTTGGACAATAACACAGCAAGATTCCTTTCATGACCCATGTTGTTCAAAATTTAGACTTCCTAACCGAACAAACAAATTTATATTGTCCTTATTGTAGTGTATCTGCAAAATGAGTTCTAACAAATCCAATAATTAGTGGATCGGAAATGGCACTTTACCCAGATCAGACTTGGCCCTACAGCTAACTCTCAACGTTTATGTCTTTATTAAAAAAAAATTTGACTTGCAGAGCATCTGAGGTTTCCTCTATGGGTGGGAGCAAAATATTTAATCACTTATGGAATAAAGTTTCATTGGTTTGATTAATGGGGAGGCAGCTTAAATCATTAATGAATCGAATATCTAACAAATCAAAAATATGACCACAACAAAAAATCTAAATCTTTGTATCAGCTGAGTTATAAAGATCTATATGTATTTATGCCACTTGATATTTATCAAAACTTGTTTACAAAGATTACTTTTCCAGTTTGACTCTTCTGTAATTAAGTATTAATTTAAGCAATACCAATAAAAGTTTAAATATACTTTTTTGTGCGTTTATTAAATGTTTGTAATGCATAGTTTGCCATGAGGCCATGATTGACAATCTGCAGTGCATTGTATGATGTACGTATCGATCTTAGTTTGAAAGTGATAAGTAATAGTTAATTGCACCAGAACATGGTTTACTTGGAGTACAATTCTAACCAATTCTTCATATTTTGAGAGGGTTTGAGTTCTCTATGATCTAGTGAGGAGGTCAAGTACATATATCCATGGATATCCAAATAATTATTTGATGCTCCATGTCTGAAGAATATTACAGACTGAGGGAACCACTCAACTTCTGTCTCAGAGAAGAATTAAGGACCCTAACTAGGTTGCCAGTTCAGGCCTTCATTCTTGTTATATGGATGTTTAATAGGGCCAAGGTTGGACAGGGTATTTTCATGGTTCTGGAGCCCTATCTGCTGTTTAGATGGTTGACGTATGTTGTATTATGGGTAATCCTGCTTTCCTCTGTAACAAAGTTGAGTGGCTGTTACAGTTTTTTCATGCGTAGAGGTCTCCTGACAACCCACCAACAATATAATACCATGTTACCTCTCCATCTTCAGGCACCAAAACAAATTGTATACACTTAATGGAAAGTAAAGTATTGTTTGTGGTTTATTTTTTTTGCACATTCAAAATGGTTTTGCCTGTCCACCTCTACCAAAAAAAAAAAAAAATTGCTACAGAATTTTTCATCTTATTCCAATCTTTTCAATCTCACATCCCCATTCCAACATGCATCCTTGCTTTCTCCTTGCTGAAGAAAGTAGAAAGGGTGGTTGATGACCACTACCCTTCCAGTCTTTTCAAATCTATTTACAATTTCAGCTTGCTATAGGTGTAGGATCTATCGGATGGAATGTGTAAGACGAAGATGATTTTTTTCAGCAATGTAAGAATATAACCGTTTGTCCACTATTTACTTATGTTGTGCTGTATCAAGCTGAATTTGTAAATTAATTTTAAATAAATTGATATTTTATAATGCATAATGGCAATGATTTACTGTCATTCAAGGAATCCAGGATCCAATCTTTAAAACATAACTAGTGAAGATGCTACAAAGTAGTTTCCTTCATTGTGATCTTTTTCGTGATTAGAGGTATGAATTGTAGATGATGTACTCCATAAGATAATGTAAGTGGATTAATGTGCACACTTAAATATAAACACTTTCTTAATAAGTTTAACTAACTGAACAAGAAACGCAATTGCATTTTAAAAAGCTCTACCATAAAAGGATAAAACTCCATTTTATTTTTCACAGTTTGAATTTGTTAGATTACTGCAATGAACCACAACGATTTACAGAACATATTTGGTGACGTTATCTAAAGACACAGAATATGGCTAAGCTAAATCTTTATTTTCACATGACAATAATGTGAAAACACAATTTATGCAAAAGCACAAAACACTGACACATCTGTATTCAATTACATCCAAAATGTTGTGATTTTGACCATAAATACAAAAAATGAAATCCAACAACAAACGCATTATGTATGGGGGAGGATATTTTTTTATATTTAGTTTTTCATTTTTTGGTTGTTTTTGTTTTTTTTAAAACAAATTATTTTTTAATTTAAAGTCAAACGATGCACACAAAGTATACAAACAAAATTATCACGTAAACCAACTAGACCGTTCATTGGTAGGACTTTGGCCGGAGAGTTGTTCGTGTTCAGTTTTTCCTGTAAGATAAACAGTCCAGCAAAGAGATTGCTACGAAAGTACCCATATTGCACGAAATACATTGTACAGGGCTGGCTTTAGTGCCTGCAGTTTTCTATACAAATGGAAGGATATCACTTTTATGATAACTCCTTTAAAAAATATATTTGGGTACTGAACTGCTTTTCTGACAGGGAAAATGAGTGGTTGTCCATTATATAATAGGTTTAATATGAGTTAAATATATTAAAGGAATATAAGTACTAAATTTCTGGAAACATTTTATTTTAAGAAAATACCTTACCACTGATTTTTAGTAAATAAAGGAATTATTGAAAAATTTACATTGTACATATAGAAGATATCCTAAAAATAAAACTTTGCTGGAGTTGTTTATTGTTAAATGCACTTATTTTATTCAATGTAACTTTTTTTTTTTTTACATTTACAATATTTATATAAATGTATACACCTCTGAGATTAGATCTAAAGTAACTATTTGTAAATCAGAGGCTCTCGAATTGTCATAAAAATAAATGTAGTGGTATACAATATCTTGAAGACTAGATAAAGATCTAGAAAAGGATTACGCAGTTGAGAGGGATTTATATAGCTTGATTGTGTAAAATGGAAACTAAACGAATGGAAACCATTAAAAAATGAGAGGAAAATGATAAATGGGAAGGCGGAGCCTTGAGTTATGGGAGGGGTTGCAACCGGCCTATATAAACCCACTACTTACCTCCATACCTTGCTGATAGCGCTTGGTTACTTCCAGTTACCCCACCCACCACTCCACAAAGGAAATCCATTAACTGGTTGACCCTCTTTATTTACAGGCCAACCCGTACGTCGGTTTCGGCACACCACAACCGACTTAGTATATTATACTAATGATTAGAGGTATAGGTTCACATAAATACGGCCTTCTTCCCTGACCACAAAGTGAGAAATATATGGTTTCGTTTTTTTAAAGAGAACCGGAATACATACTCTTGTGTGCGGTTTATACCCTGGGATCTGCTGGTTTCTGCTCCCTGCCTCCACTACCTCAGTCAAAGAGACAGAAGCTGCTCCTTAGAGCTTCCATTGGCTCTCCTGAGCTAAACCTTTTTCCGTGCAGGACTAGCTCTTTGGTTGAGAGTGAGAGGGCTAAGATCAGGCAGAGAGCTTTTGGTTCTCTGGCTAAAGTACTGGAGGCAGGGATAGGCATCCACCAGGCTTCAGGTAAGAAGTCAAACCTTTCTAAAACACTTTGCCTCTTCTTTGGGGGAGTCTCCAGAGCAATACTGGCACAATAATCACTAGAGTGCGTTTAGTGGTTATGGTGCTTGGAGCGTTCCATTAAAGCAAGGAAATGTGGCTGTTGATGAACAAGAAGTACATTGAATCATTATATCAGAAGTAGGTATGGAAGCTGAGAGCGGATCAAAGCTCAAAAAAACCAAAATAACTAATTCTACATTTGAAGAGGTATAATTCCTGACCACCGTCATTGGCAAAATGTGAAGGTTTCCAGGTCAATTTGTCCGTCCTAAATTGTGCGTTTTTTTTTTCCTACCAACTCACAAGGATTTGCTCACTAAATAATGAAGTGTAATGAACTGAACATCAATCTACATCAAGGAAAAAATACTGGCTTTAACCCCTTAAGGACCAAACTTCTGGAATAAAAGGGAATCATGACATGTCACACATGTCATGTGTCCTTAAGGGGTTAAACATTTCTCCAGGCCTGCCCCAATCACTATTTTTGCCTACATTTTGCAGTTCAGCTTTTAATTCAATTAAATCATTAGAATTTGATATTTAGTGAATAAACCCCAACATAGTTGAAATTGTATGCGTTGCACATGTTTTAACCAAAAACCATGAATACGTTAAAACATAGAACATGATATATGATATTTGATGCCTTTATATTTTGATGCCATGTGGACAAATTCTATATGTTTTAACTATTTATTTCCACACAAAAAAATACAATTCTTCAAAAAAAATTATTGGATACAAAGGTAGCAGAACATTATTTACATATATTATAATTGCAGGTTCTGGGTAAAAGACACAAAAATAAAAATGTCCCTAATATGTTTATAAATAATACATTTACTAATCCAGAATACATTTTAGGCCACAACAGCTGATCAGATCAGCTATA
Source organism: Pelobates fuscus (assembly GCF_036172605.1). Classification (NCBI taxonomy): domain Eukaryota; kingdom Metazoa; phylum Chordata; class Amphibia; order Anura; family Pelobatidae; genus Pelobates; species Pelobates fuscus. Next base: position 33,762,341 of record NC_086324.1, on the reverse strand, counting down.
TTGGCCTACATTTTGATATTTACCTTTAAATCCTGAGAGCAGGGCCGGATTAACATAGAGGCTGATGGAGCTGAAGCTCCAGGACCATAGACCCATTGATATATTTTTTTCTTTTTTTTTTACACTACTCTTCACATGCTTTTGCTTTGTGCAGAGGGAATGAAGTATGGAAACCTAAGAGGGATGTAGAGAAACTAAACTTGTGTGGATTGGCTGACAATGAAATTAGATTAGGTGACACTGCAAATGCTCTTGATGCTTTGGTTTCTCTAACACCGTGGCATGTCCCTTGCTTCTTCACTCCCTAGATCCACCTTTTGTCTTTCCTAAACTGCATACCAGGAATGTCTGACTTCTAGTAAGACAGTAAAGAGAGGAGTGGTCAAGTTAGTGGTCAAGACCGCCCCATAAAGTTTAGAGCAAGCGCATCATTAGACACATTTGCGCCAAGCTCAGGGCGCTGTTTGCATAGTATGCCCTTAGTTGGTAGGCAGCCTGATATTCAACCATACCAGACTGACCTTCAAATTCTTAAGGCAGACCTTCTCTTTTACTGAGCATGTCCACCCCTTGGTGGTGCCAGTTATGTGATTTGCGTCAGTGGCCCACCCTTTTATCTATCCTACCGTCGTCCTGATTCACCGGACGCTGTGTTAGATGCTATGGATTTGCTTGATGGATGAAAGCAAGAGATTAGCATAAAGGATATGTGTTTTCTTATGGCTGTATCCTGTACGTTTCCCTTTCCCTGTGCCTTCTGTAATTAGGCCCATCGTAATAGTCAGCACTAGGTCCACCGGACTCTTAATCCGGCCCTGTCTGACAGTTCACACTGTAGTGAATAACACTGTCAAATGACTGCATCATTTGTTCTATTGCATAATATAAGTATACAATATCTATGTTCAATTTCCAAAGCCATGTGTTTTTTTAAAACACAGGGTAGTGTAGAACTCAACTGAAGTGTATGTGAGGGCAGGACAGATAAGAATTGTAAACTCCATCACATGGAAATTTTTATTCCAATTCAACAATGCAAAACATAGAAATGTATGCAATTGGACCCCACCACTCCCCCCCACCCCCCATGAATTAAACACCTCCATGATTCAAACCATGTGATACTTTCATGACTGATTTCCTTTCATTATTTAATTTCTACAATAATTTAGGAAGGATTATTATGTGCAAATACATAAAATACACATGGTGTAATGTAACTCATTGTTTGGAAAAGGGAGGCCTAGTATACATCACAGGGGCTTCAGTGTAATCAATACAAGACTTCAATAGATTATTTTCAAAATTCTAACATTTAACCCATTCTCCGGTGATAACAGATTTGATGTGGAATGTCCTACCTCTCACATACATGATAAATATTAATATATGATTAGGACTTAATGAATATAATGACAAATAACCATATATATGGCAACTGAATAGCAAATTTTCCTCATTAAAGGGAAACTATAGTGCCAGGATAACAATGCCTCCTTATAGTGCCCCCTCCACACCCCCCCCCCCCCCCTTTGGTGCAGAAGGGGTTAAAAAAAACCTTCTGTCACTTACCTTAGTCCATCGTCGATCCCTCGGTGCTGGCTAAGGATCCGCCTTCACTCCAATGGCTGCACTTGCATTAGAACAGTTTTCGGGTGGTGCTGGATGTCCTCATGCATAGCTTGAGGACGTCCAGTGTCAGACAACCAAAATTCACCTAATAGTCTGGAAGTCCTTCTAGTGGCTTTCTGTCTAGACAGCCATTAGAGGTGGAGTACACCCATAAAGGTAATTATTGCAGTTAATTAAAAACTGCAATAGTTCCCATTCCAGGGTTATGGGAATATGCACCCAGACCACTTCAATGAGCTGAAGTGGTCTGTGTGCCTATAGCGTCTCTTTAAATGCATAGTTGCTATTCAGTTACAACAGTATCTTTTATTTCTTATACTAGAATTCCTTTTCTCATTAAGATAAAAGTATCCAAGTAAAGCTAAAAAATTTTTGATCAATAATTAATCCAGTCTCTGTGATATTCAGATTTAGACCTTTAAGGGTACTTTTGTTTGTGACTGATTCCTTTACACAAAATTGAATAAATAGGGTTACCAAGTTGTCTAGTCCCACTGAGCTGTGCTTGAGTTTTTAAGGGATATACACATAAAAGGGGCCAGGAAATGTATTAGCACTTTGGTATTCGAAACTCATGGCTCATTGTTTGATTACGTGATAACAAGACTTTGGAAAACTAAAATATGATAATTGATAATAAAATAAATACTGACCCTGACCCCCTCCCCCTCCCCCCCTCCCCCCCCCTCCCCCCCCCCCCACAACCCCTGTCGATTTAAGGTGATTTCATGCCAGTTGTTTCCTGAACTGGTGTGTTTTCATGTTTTTACTGAGGCCAAACATCAGTTTTGAGGAAGAGTTATGAATTATATGCCTCAAACAACAAAAGTCAAGCTAGCTTGCTTCAATTGTGGATTAATTCGAACTCCCCAAATCACAGATGTTGTAATTCATCAACAATTACCTTAACCCCCTAGAATAGCAGATCCAGTAAACTTTACTAAAGGTAAAATCATTGACAATGTTGGGGTAATACACATCTCCTTTAGTAATCATAGATACTGCGAAAATAAAGTATGTAGAGCAGGAATGGGCATGACATTGAGGTTTGGAGTTGTACAGACTCCTAAAAATGTTCATGTTTGGTAGACAAATAGAACTTTTACACCATGATTCACAGATTATTTACAGATAAGAGCGTATGTCTCTTACGTACACATAAAACATATCTAGCATCTAGTTTCTTAACTGTCTTTAAAGTTATTAGAAAATATAGCAAGTAACAATATATGTTATTACATATAGACAACAAAAAAGAAAAATAAATAATATATTCTGCAATTGCTATTTTCGAATTTAAAAAGTGTGATACCAAGCTTTATTTGGAGAAGAGAATCCTTCTACAGTTTTAAAAGGAGCTTGTTCCCAGGTATAGAAAATGAACAAGGTCACTGACTAAAATATGTGCCATCATAACAAAAAGTATACACGTAACAATGAATTTAGAAGATCATGTGAAATAATAAAATTTGGCTTTGTAGAATGGCGGATGAACCGGCTTTTATTAAGGGACATAAATTGGCAATGTACTGCACTATAGTTACTGTGAACTACAATGGTTATCAAAGCCAGTGGATGACTAAGCATGACAGAGAGATTGCCAATGGTTCATGTGGAGCTTAAGAAACTTTAAGTGCTAATGGTGGAGTCCATTAAGTATTCATGTGTTATGGGTATCAAGGTGTTACTAATGTCCATTATAAATATCCCAGCTGGCAGCTTTAAAGGGAAACTATAGTCAACAAAACAACTTTAGCTTAATGAAGCCGTTTTAGTGTATAAATCATGTCCCTTCAGTCTCACTGCTCATTTAGGAGTTAAATAACAACTTTTGTGATTGTGCATTTGGCCCTAGACCCACCTCTCCAGCCTACATGACAAAATGGTTTCATATGCAACCAGATGTTGACTTACTTTAGATGTTTTTATTCCCTGCTCTATAAATTGAACTTTTATCACTATCAAGATATTAAGTGTGCAAAAGATAAGAAATTCTAAATTAAACAGACTGTGCAGTGCAAGGAAGAAAAATAACATTAACTCTCACATTACAGGAAGTATTTAGAAAGGCTGTGCATGCTACATGCATGGAGGTGTGGCTACAGCAGTATAATCAAAGTGATTTAACAGTGAGACTGCAGGGGCATGAACTATACACAAAAAATACTTCAAGCTTAAGCTAAAGTTGTTTTGGTGACTCTAGTCCCCTAACCAAACACTTAGAACAAGTCATGTAAAATCCCACCCAGACTCCATCACCAGAGCAATAGGTAACCTGATATGAACAGTTGCAATGGATGTCAGGTAAACAAAGCAAAGATTTGTGCTTAAGCAATAGTATGCTAAAATAAAATGACATTGATGAAATGCCCCCACAATCAGAAAGACTTTATTGCTGACAGTAAAGGGCTGGTGGACCTGTTAAAAAAATAATATTGCACTGCTAACAAATATGACAATTTATAGATAACCCATTGAGATCAACAAGATTGTTCTTCTCATCTGCATGTAAAAATAGGTCGAAGAGCAAGTCAGAGACATGTCTCCCTGTCGATACCTTTCCCTGAGGCAATGGTCTTCTCTTCCTTCTTTTCAGAACTAAGAAGAAATAAGAGAGAACCACATGTTAATAAAGCACAAGTTTAACATGCATGCTTAACAGAAGCACTGAACAATTTGCTTATTGCCATGCGATTAGACAAAATCGGCCAATAATCAAGATGGATGCTGCAAGCAAAATGGTTGTAGAGTTAAGATGCAAAACAGAGAAAGGATCCGCATCCATAGACACGAGCAGCAACAAACATGCAAACTGAAAAGATTAGTTAAGCACATCAAATACAAGCCACATATTTACACTGCTTAAGGTTAACGCTTTGAATACTTGATACGTTTCATTGATTTTCCATGCACAGTTATACAGGTTGCACACTTAGCGGTTAGAAGCTTCAGAATGTTCTGTACAAGGGCAGGCTGGTCAGATAATTGCCCGGCTCACATCTCCAGATGTAGAATGGGTAGTTGGATACTTTTGTTAAAGCCTAGTCATGCTTTGTAAAAGTACATTTTGTGAAGTGTCTAGGGGGTTGTGGGACAGAAATCATAATTTACCTTGCTCTTCAAAACGTTTGCAAACCCTAGACTGGATTTAGCGGCACTGGTCATTTTGGCTCTCAAGTAAGAACGCACTATTTACCGGGCAGAAGAACAGAGAAGGTGCTCACACAGGGCAAACATGGATTCAGAGATGCTAGCCACAATTTAACAGAAAACGTTTTGGTCATTAAGGGGGTTAAAAAAGGCTATAATATGAAATAAGAGTAAGAAAGTTAAAATCCCCTTTTACAATGAGGATACATTATCCAAATATTAAAGTTTTTTTGGAAATATATTTAGGAGCAACCATTTGTCTATTTTATCAAGATATCTTTAGGAAAAAAAATTGAATGTAATGGCACTAATGAAAAATAATCTTGGTTAATACATTTGGGGAACAGATGACCCAACATGTTGGTCAAAACCACAAATTGATCAAAGCCAGATGATATGCTTCCAGCCTACCCCTGTTAAATTATTGTGTTTCATAAGTTTATTAGTTAATTAGTTTTTACATGATTTGGATTACCTCATATTCCAAGAGTTTCCACCACATGCTAATTTAAATATGTTTAATAATATAATTATTAAATATTCTAATAATTTTATCAGTAAAAAATGAGGGCTATATACAGATATATGAACTAGTGATATCTTTCATTTTAAAAAATATTACTGCATTGACCTTAACAGAACAGCTAAACAATTATCTTAGTGAATACTTATGAAAGTATCAATGCTGTGACTTCTGCAATATTAGACAAATATGTTAGTCTAATTTTTTAAACCATTTCCTAGCCAATTATCACTAGTAACATATGTGACTTTGTACAGGAAAGATAATCTTTTTTTTAATAATTACAAGTGCCCCTACATGCTTCATAATTTGGGCACAGTAGCCACAGGTTAAGAAAATTTAAAATAAAAAACTATTTTAGAAATGTGTTGATAATTAATTAAATAAATCCCAACTGCAGAATCTTTGACTACATAATTATGAAGATATGTATATCAAAGTTGTTATTGTAAATAAGGTTCAAGGGAGATAGTGCTCAAGATGGGTAAATATTAGAATGACCACAAACATATCCAAAAGTGTTATGTAAAACATTTATTTCTTCATAATGTTTGGGATTTCAAGGAGTCAAAATAAAAAAGCTAACTCCTAACATACTATGGTCTATCTACAATGGTACTATTTATTAACACTTGATTATGTGAAAAGTTGAAAAAGGTAAAATGGGTTTAAGTAAGCTAACCCTTAATTACACTATCCACAAACCACCAAGTATGGTGGTTTGTAGTTTTGTACATGCAGTTACATCTATAACACCAATGTTCTATTCCATCTCTTACAGGGCATTGCATGCTGCTATTGCAGCCTGCAAATAAGTCCTGTAGTGTGCTCAGAGTCCACTTTATTTTCCTACTTCTGCTGGTTCAATGCAGCCATGGAGACCAACAAAGGCTACTGTAAAGTGTGGGAGGAGAAAAGGGAGCATTTATAGTCATTCTGCAATCTGCATAGATGTAGAGGGGATAAATTGGGCCTGGCAAAGAAATTAGGATTTTGTTTTTGCAGCATGAAGACTGACCCTAGAGAAATAACAGTAGAGCTTGCAAAAACTATATGTTGGTCCATGTATGCACAGGTCTTGAAATGAAGCAGGTTAAACATCTTGGAACAAGAAACAACATTTGCATCAATGCTTCTTCACTTGGAGCTGCGGGCTAACCTTTGACACTGTAGCTGCTGCTATTTTTCTCATGATGCATGCCAGAAAAATAGCAAACAGTCTGAATTGGACTAATATCTAAGAATTTAGGCCGGGAGTTTTTTATTCCGTTATCAGGCTTGGCCTATTGGTTTTCCAATAGATGTTAAAATGGATAATATAGTATAACAGAGTAAAATACTAATCTACAAGGCAGTCATGGAAGCACTGGCAATGAGTTATTGAGGTAATTGTGCCAGGTCATTAGCATACAGGATTTGTGTGCTGCTGGCTCAGCGCACCATTTTTCGGTTGATTCAAAGCAGCTGGTGGTACGTTTAAGTGCATGTTAGCAGAGTATGGGAGGTGTGAGGCTACAGTGCATAACATAGAGGAAACGCACTAACTTGACTGAAAACCTGCAGTTAAGTCAGCTATACAGATTCCCAAACAATCACATTGGGAACTTGGGACACTAGGCATAAGGATCGGTGGAGCTGCTAAAAAGAGTTATGTAATTTTAAAGATATTCACCATCACAGTTCACATGACACAAATGGCACCTGGTGAAGTTTCAAGATGATAGGAAACTAGACTCTAGACCTCTTGAGTCTAGAACGTCTTCCCAGTGAGACATCATGCCCTGTTCAACACCATAAATCAACCAATCTGGGAACCAGCAAGCTCTTTAAAGAAATCCAACGTCACTCCTCACCACTTACCCAATGAGAGCCCTAGATAAAAGGACAGTGTGCTAGAATATCATTTACGGCTTACAGGATCTGTTCGACCAATGCAAAGCCAATGGGTGATGTCACACTAAGCGTGCCTCAGTGGCATATACCCGTAAAATGGTACATTGCATTTACAACAGAAAAATAACTCTTTATCAATCAAAGGAAGATCAACTCTATTTATTAAATAGCAAATTGTGTTATTTTTGGTTTCCAATGGATATTCACATTCTGGTCAAAACTATTTGCTAACTGGCATTACAGTAAGTTAAACCGGTTAGTAAATGTAATGTTTGGCACCAATTTACTGCAATGCGAATTCCTTATATATTCCGGTATATACGTTTTCTGTATGTGTCTACAATGCCTTGACCAATATTTATATGTATTTGTGGGAAATCAGAAACCTGTACACAAAGGTGTAATACGCGGGGACATTTCCAACCTACACATAAGCTCTATTTGCTAGTTAGACACACCCTACTCATCCTGACCTATAGCAAATGAAGATCAGGCAAAAAAAGAGAAGAAGAGTTTTGGGGGCAATTTAAATGTCTATGTTTATTGAGGTGACGTCTGTGTGTCAAATATTGTTTTAATCTATGGTTTCCAATGCTGACCCATGCAAATGTTTCATCCATATCAATTATTAAATTGTATTAGTAGTATCAGTATTTAGATATAGAAAGGTTTAGTATAGCTCAAATTGGATCAGACTTTAAAAATCACAAAAATCAGAAAAAATATAATTAATACATGCGACATAACAGCTGCATGCAATTTTTTGGGATAACAAAATACTACAGAGTCCAAATATCAATCTGTTCATTTAGAGATCGTTTAAATCATTAGTTTTATAGAGCACCTTTTATTACAAGCAGCCCTACCATTTGAAATCGGTTCTTCAGGTTTCTAATTGTAATGCAGACGTAGAACGTAAATCAGCATTTTGGCTTACTTTAAGATGAATTATAATCACACTATTTAAAAATACTATAGAATTGACAAAATGGGTGCTTCCAGTCCACTTGTTATCTCATACCACAAAGCAATAACTGCCACGTGTACTACACACATTGTCCAATGTATATTCACCAGTGTTCTGTTATGTACTTTGTATCTTTGTGAGCAGAGGCCGTGGGGTCTAAAGGAAGACTTCATGCGTGAAATAAAAAAACAGCTTGCAAAAGCTGCAAACTTGCTTTCTTTTCCCCAGCACAGGCATACTCCGATCAGTGGCTTCTCATTGAGAAGCCTCTGTGCTGAAGCCATTGGTGCATGAGCATGAGATTGTGGCATTTCTATGCTTCCCTCTGAGCTGTGTAGTAGAAGGGGCAAGGCAGGTGCATACTAGCACAGCACACCTCCCACTTCCATTAGCTATATGGACATAGGCGTGCGCAGCCTATTGTATAAGGGTGTGCACCCTAAAGCACAAAAACACACGCCGCATATATATATATATATATACTGCTGTGTGTGTGTGTAGACGCTGTGTGTGTAAGGGCGCTGTGTGTGTGAGGGCGATGTGTGTGTGTGTGAGGGCGCTGTGTGTGTGTGTGTGTGTGTGAGGGCGCTGTGTGTGTGTGTGTGTGTGTGAGGGCGCTGTGTGTGTGTGTGTGTGAGGGCGCTGTGTGTGTGTGTGTGTGAGGGCGCTGTGTGTGTGTGTGTGTGAGGGCGCTGTGTGTGTGTGAAGGCGCTGTGTGTGTGTGAAGGCGCTGTGTGTGTGTGAAGGCGCTGTGTGTGTGTGTGTAAGGGCGCTGTATGCGTGTGTAAGGGTGCTTTTAGTGTGTATATGTGAGGGTGATGTGTGTGTGAGGGCGCTGTGTGTGTAAGGGCACTGTATGTGTGTGTGTGTGTGTGTAAGGGTGCTGTTAGTGTGCTGTATGTGGGTGCTGTGTGTGTGTGCTGTATGTTTGGGGGATTGTGTGTATTGTGTGGGGGCCGTTTGGTAAATATCCCCCCTCCCTTCTTACCTTATGTAGGGAGGGGGGACCTTGCTGCTGCTGCCTTCCCTGGTGGTCCAGTGGAGGTGGGGGCAGATTTCTTAATATCCCCCCTCCCTTCTTACATTATGCCTGGGAGGGGGGTTCATTTCTGCTGCTGCCTTCCCTGGTGGTCCAGTGAGGAGTGAACTCTAGCCTTGCAGGCTAGAGTTCACTCTCGCGAGATCTGAGCGTTGCCGCGGTAACCGCGGCAACGCTCAGAATCCCGCGAGAGGACCCGGCGGAGCTGCTGGCAAGAGCTCCCCGGGTCCTCTCCTGCCTCCCTCTCTGCCTGTGGGTCGGTGGGGAGGGAGGCTTAGAGCAGAGCCGGCGCTCGGATAGCGCCGGCTCTGCATGAGCCGACAGGGGAGATCCCGAGATCTCCCCTTCCGGTCTTAATACATAGGCGTGCCGCGGGGATTAGGGTGTGCCCAGGCACACCCGGCACACCCCGTGCGCACGCCTATGTATATGGAACTAGAAACATCACAGGCTGTCTGGGAGAAAACATCACAGGCTGATTAACAACCAAACAGTCTGCCCCCCCCCATTGTAATAGTTGTATTATGGTGCATATAATGTTATAAGAGTACAGTCCTTAATTGGAAGCAGCCCATAATTAGATAAATACAGGCATTTTTTTAAATTAAGTTTTATGTGAATTGAAACTGCTCTGGGCATACTAGTGATTTACTGGTAACATTTGCAAAAATAACTATTATCCTATAGGATCTATCTATACCAATGCTTTAATGGTGCTATATAAAAATATTGACCGATCGTGATTTGTGCTATCGTCTTTTTTACCTCCAAGCAAATATTTTACTGCACAAGATTTTTTTTGCTAGTTTTGTTTTCCCAAAAGAAAAAAAATAATAATAATAAGTATAGTCACATAGCTCAAATAAGGACTGAGCTGTGTGCCATTCACAGCTCGGTCATGCATTTCAGGTCCCTCGGCACATCAAATGATTAATTAATACAGTGGTATTATTTAAAATGCAATCAAGGATAGCTTGCTAAGCTAGCATCTTACCTTTAGGGATCAGCTCCTACAGTGATTAGGAGGGGGAGCTTATGACAAAAATGTAATATAAAACAATTAAGTACAGTTGTGTAAATGTTACAGGAAATTAAAACTGATTATTTGTTCTTACTGATTTTAATAAATACAACATGCAACTGAGGGAGGCTTTTATGCATTTTTCCCCTCTATATGTTTAGGAATATGTGTGTGTTTTATACATACACACTCACGCACTCCCACACATAATAACAAAATACACATACACATAATAAATTCAGCACTGCAGTATAATAGATATTTATCCCATATGTGCTAACTTAATAAGAACTGTCACAATTACATTTATTCATCTCTCTTTTTAATTATTAGAATGTAATCTCTGTAGATCCGTAAATTTTAATGTCTGCATAAAATGTCACTTACTTTACCTTGTCGGTAACAGTTATATGGACTCAAAACATGTACTCAACAAGGTGGCAATTCTGTTTCACAGTTTGCCAGAGTTATCATGGAAAATGTGCTGTTCTGGTCAAATATTATCTACTCACAGTGGTTCCCAACCCTGTCCTCAAATACACCCTAACAGTCCAGCATATAGGGATTACCTAGTTGTGTCTTATTAGCACAACTGTGCACAGAACAAACTGTTCTCCATCGAGAATTAAGGACATATTTTATCAACAACATCGCCAAGGGCCCATTGCAGTGAGAATTATAAATATTTGAAATTCACTGCATTAAGAGCTTGTTCTACCAAATTCAAAAGATGTGTTAACAAAAGAACTACATGATATTTCAAGAAAAGCATTTCTGAAAAAAAAAAAAAAGTTACGTTAACAAATTTAGGAAAGTCATGTAGAGATCAAGATGGAATTGGTTGCCTTTATTTTGTGCACAGTGGGAAAAATCTTCAGTTTTGAAATTTTGCCGTGTTTTGGCTCGTCAGCACTAAAATGATGGTTCAACTTGAAGGACTGTCCTACCTTCGATTATGTTACTATGTGTTTGGCCGAGCAATTAAAATCTCTTCACTGGTCACAATAAAAGTAATCAGCAAATAGTCCAGACACATTGCTATAGTACCATATTACTGTAAATATTACTTTTTTTTATTATTATTTTTGCTCATTCATGTTGGTTATATATTTTTTAAAGTTCTATGCTACTCCAAGAGCTGTCAAAATGCATTGTGGGGGGCATTACAGTTTATCACTATCATCACTGTTTGTCAACTCTAATTATGTGACAATGCTTCAGCCTATGTAAAGTATGCAGTTGATGACTTTTTCAGTCACTAGTACTTTAAAGGAACAATATAGGGTCAGGAACACAAATGTGTATTCCTCACCCTATAGTGCTAAGCTAACTATTCAAGTTGTCAACCCCCTTTTATCCCCATTAAAAAGGTATTTTACTTAACTTTATTCCAGCGCCGTGCAGGTCTGACAGCGCTGGCCCTAACCCCAATCTGCCTCCTTTTAATTCTAAATAATTCTGATAATGATCAGTTCGGATAATCTCATCCAAGGAGGTGGAGCGGTCACAGAGCCAAACGCTGCTCTGGCCAATCAGCATTTCTTCATACAGGGCATGGAGACAATGAACATCAGTGACCCAGATAGCACCTCTAGTGACCGCCTGAATGACTTTCACTGGAGTTGTCCCTAGGCAGCAGTGTAAACACTGCCTTTTCTTAGAAAATGCCTACAAGGACTGACTATACTCACCAGAACAACAACATTAAACTGTAGTTATTTTGGTGACTATAGTGTCCCTTTAAGAGTCTCTCCCTTTCTCAATGTAAATATATAGATTAGATAAACTAGATAGATAGACTAGATAGATAGACAGACAGACTCCTTAGTCTATTAAAGGATTAAATGTTGATGAATGTTCTAATAATGTAGAAGTGACTCTGGGTAGAGTTAGCGTGTATTTTTCTTATTTATATGTAATACAATCACATCCAAATAAAGTGCAAAATCAATATTAACAAGGCAAACTAAGCCAATTCACATCAGTAATGAGAATCTTGTGTTTTCAATGTTTTGTTTTTATTAGTTTTACTGTACCATTGCTAAATTGTATTGTTTATTAAAGTGTATATGTGTTGCCATATAGTAACTCTTTTAGAACTGAGATTTACACATCGACAAATGGTTTAATAAAAAATAATCTGTTTGCTTTATTCCGAGTCTTGGGTTACAGGTAATAGATAGCATTTTGAACAGCCTATCTCTATAAAGTCACTGATTTACATTATGCATTCACTATCACGATAGTAACAAATCGCACGTCTCTGCTTACAGTCTAAAATCTGTGAGCAACTGAACAGTTTTAGATCTAGAAAAAAAAGTGCTGTTAGTCTTACGCAAAACTTAAGCGTTGAAAGAGTTAAAAAAAACTGATCAATTTAAAGAGGAGCTGTCACTTGAAGTCCCATGAACCTGTATCTATCGTGATAATAGATTATATAAGAGCACAGCATAGTGAGAAAAAAGGTTTGTAAGTAAGTTGTCTGCATCAATAAGTGCAGCAGAGGTAAGTATCTTTTTAATGATCTCTGCTGCACCCCTCATCCCAGAAAGTGGGTCTTTAGCATCTACTGCTGTGATACAAGACAGAACAGTCACCAATTAAAAGTTGACAGTTGATATGCAACCTCTCTTCTCACCATTTCTAAATAAATAAAATAATTTAAATTTAATGCACATGTCATCAAAATAATATAATGTCTTCAATGAGGCATAATGGATTTTGTTTTATAATTTGCATACAATATGCAATATATAAAAAAAACTAATGACATCCTATTAAATCAGTGGCAACTCTGGGAACAATACACAGGGGGGCACATAAGATTCCACAGCCAAAACTGGGGGCACTAATCATTTCCATCACTATATTATATTAGTAGTGGTTGCAGAGGTTATAGCAGTTGTAGTGGGTGCCAGGGTGTTATAGGGGCTGTAGTGGGTACAGGGGAGCTATAGGGGCTGTAATGGGTGCAGGGGAGGTATATGGGCTGTAGTGCGTGCAGGGGAGGTATAGGGGCTGTAGTGCGTGCAGGGGAGGTATAGGGGCTGTAGTGCGTGCAGGGGAGGTATAGGGGCTGTAGTGCGTGCAGGGGAGGTATAGGGCTATAGTAGCTGCAGGGGAGGTACATGGGCTGTAGTGGGTGACGGGGAGGTACAGGGGCTGTAGTGGGTGCAGGGGAGGTACAGGGGCTGTAGTGGGTGCAGGGGCTGTAGTGGTGGATTCAGGGGATGTATAGGGGATGTAATAGTGCAGGGGAGGTGTAGTGGCTGTAGTAGGTGCACGGGAGGTATAGGGGCTGTAGTTGGTGCAGGGGAGGCATAGGGGCTGTAGTTGGTGCAGGGGAGGCATAGGGGCTATAGTTGGTGCAGGGGAGGCATAGGGGCTATAGTGGGTGCAGGGGAGCCATAGGGGCTGTAGTTTGTGCAGGTGAGGTGTAGTGGCTGTAATAGGTGCAGGGGAGGTGTAGTGGCTGTAGTAGGTGTAGGGGAGGTATAGGGGCTGTGGTGGATGCAGAGGGTAATAAAGGCTGCAGGGGATATTAGGGGCTTTGGTGGGTGCAGGGGTCACAGGTACTGTTGTGGGTGCGGGGGGAAATGGGCTGTAATGTGTGCATGGGGTAATAGGGGTTTGCAGTGGTTGCAGGGTGCAATAAGGCCTTTAAAGGGTACAGGGGGATAGGGGCTGTCCTGGGTGTAGAAGGGAAAGGGGCTATAGAGGCTGTATTGGTTGCAGTGGCTAATATAGGGATATATATATATATATGTTTATTACCCTCCCCCCCCCCCCCCCCCGAGCTTTACCTTTGACCAGGGAGGGGAGAATCCTTATCCCTGGTTGTGTAGTGGGAGAACATGCTCATTCTGGCCAGCACACTAAGTTCTCCCTCCTCTCATCCAGTTACCCGGGCCAGTGAGGGAGATCTTAGATCTTAGATCACTGTCCATGAAATTTGGCGGGTGGGCACATGAGATGGGGGTGGGCAAGGTACAATTTAGGTGGGGAAGCAATTGCCCCCCTTGCTCCCCTGTAGTGACGCCTATGCATTATAGATGCACCCTTAATAATATGATTTACTTTAAAATTTGTTTTTGAAGTCTTGCCTTCTTGTGAAATGTCCATGAAATATCATACAATGAAAAATATATGTATATATTAATACAAGAAATGTGTTTTAAGCTAAAATTATACAAAATCGGGATAAAGTACTAAGAAGAAAATTAAAACCTTTTAGAAGATAAGCTTGGTTCCTTAGTCTTTGAATTTTCTGAAGTTATTAGCAGAGTCTTCCACACAGAGGTTTTAGCCATTTCATCAGAAATGTTTATTATTGAAGGATCCTCTCTAGACAGAATTAACACAATAATGCACACAATGAATAACAATTCTGTTCTACAAGACTTGCCAGAACCTGCCAGACGATTTTAGTATAAAATCTGTGACTATCACAACACCACCATTCTGTAACATCCTAGTCATCAGATCTATTGGCTGTATCCCGGAATGTTGCAGTAGCCCAGGTTTCCAGGAGTAAGGGCCCTCTCGGTTTAAATGTACTCTGCACACCACCACAAATGGATTGTGTTTGAAATATATATATATATGATCCATTATGCTTTACAATACATATTTGAGATTGTTATATAAAATCTGTAACAATATCATTGTATTCACGGACCTTGATACATACCTCCCAAAATTTCAAAAGGACAAATAGGGACACTTTAATTTTAGAGATGTGAGTGGGGGAGTGGGGGGGGGGGGGGGGGTGGCCAAATGTGTAAAATTGTCGGTGACTTACTAATAAGAATATATGCAACAGAAATGGAATTTAGAACAATGTATCTTATTTATACAGATTGATTTCTAAATCACATTTATTGTAGTTTACAGAAACACTACTGAGAGTATCATTGCTGCTGTGGAGCTCTGTTATACACTCAGCCACACCAACAATATGAAGCTCTTGGAAAAAAAGGACACCAGGGTAGATGAAAAAAAAGGTACAGAATGATTTGGGCCCAAAATAAGGACTGTCTCTCCTAAACAGGGACAGTTGGGAGGTATGTTTTTCATCATTATTGTACTAGTTTACATATAAAGGCCTCTGTTGTGTATATCCTAGTAAAATGTTATTGTGATCTCAAAATAAAACATCTAATTATAAATATTTCCTGTATTGGCATTAAACATCTAAATATAAGACATGAGGTGCTGGAAATGTATTACCAATTGAAAATATTCCTACAGTAATATGAAATCTAGTGTAGAATAGCATAGTGCTAAGCATAATTTTACTAAGAAAGGGCACTTGAGTTTCTTTTATGACTTGGATTCTGCACAAGATGAGTTGGATGACATAAACAATTAATCATGTTGCTGGTTAACCCTTTCACTCCCAAAACATGTAACATCTTCCTTACATTTTGCATTGTCAAGCTATAATAATAATAATAATAATAATAATAATAATAATAATAATAACAAAATCATAGGATTTGCCTAATTTCTTGCCCTGAAATTGTGAAAGAAAAATAACTTGGTAGTAAAGAGGTTAAAAGTGTTTCAAGCAACATAACCACATACAATTTAATTTAAATAGATTTTTAGCAGAATCAAAGAAATAAAATTAACTAAAGCAAATTGTAAAAAACTTGAATTTTTTTTTAAACAAACAAAAATGAATCACCTGTTGCACTGATTAAGAGATACATTTTATCCAAGTGTAAAATTGTGAAATTCAGACAAAGCTTATTATAACTCTGCTGAATTACCAAAAATAGTTGCACACATCATTTCTAACAAATGTTATTTCAAATACGATTTAGTGAGAACATTTGAAATAAATAATTACAAAATTGCTAAGAATTACCTGCAATTCCCTTCCATTGGTAACTGGACAGTTCCTTCATCTTCCAATACAAGCATGCTTTGTTCTTCCTAGAATGACACATTAAACAAAAGACAAATTAATTAATTAATTAAAAACTAGCTGCAGACTTTTAGAACCGTTTATGCTATTGTATGTGATGTAGAACAAAGTTTACTTTGCACAAATCAAATGACACCACATACTTTACAGTGAGGAGAAAAAGTATTTGATCCCCTGCTGATTTTGAACGTGTGTCCACTGACAAAGAAATGATCAGTCTATAATTTTAATGGTAGGTGTATTTTAACAGTGAGAGGCAGAATAACAAAAAAAAAAAATTCTGAAAAACGCATGTGAAATAGTTATAAATTGATATGTATGTCATGAGTGAAATAAGTAATTGATTCCCTATCAATCGGCAACATTTCTGGCACCCGGGTCTCTTTTATACAGGTAACAAGCTGAGATCAGGAGCACTCTCTTAAAAGGGAGTGCTAATCTCAGCTCGTTACCTGTATAAAAGACACCTGTCCACAGAAGCAATCAATCAATCAGATTCCAAACTCTCCACCATGGCTAAGACTAAAGAGCTGTCTTGGGATGTCAGGGACAAGATTGTAGACCTACACAAGGTTGGAATGGGCTACAAGGTGACAACAGTTGGTGCAATTATTCGCAAATGGAAGAAACACAAAATAATTGTCAGTCTCCCTCAGTCTGTTGCTCAATGCAAGATCTCACCTTGTGGAGTTTCAATGATCATGAGAACAGTGAGAAATCAGCCCAGAACTACACGGTGGGATCTTGTTAATGATCTCAAGGCAGCTGGGACCATAGTCACCAAGAAAACAATTAGTAACACACTACGCAGTGAAGAACTGAGATCCTGTAGCGCCTGCAATGTCCCCCTGCTCAAGAAACTTGAACATCTTAATGATTCAGAGGAGAACTGGGTGAAAGTGTTGTGGTCAGATGAGACCAAAATCAAGCTCTTTGGCATCAACTTCACTCGCTGTGTTTCGAGGAGGAGGAATACTGACTATGATTCCACAGTCAAACATAAAGTTAGAACCATTATGCTTTGGGGGTGTTTTTCTGCTAAAGGCACAGGACAACTGCACTGCATCAAAGGGACAATGGACAGGGCCATGTACCATCAAATCTTGGGTGAGAACCTCCTTCCCTCATCCAGGGCATTGAAAATGGGTCATGGATGGGTATTTCAGCATGACAATGACCAAAAACGCACAGCCAAGGCAACAAAGGAGTGGCTCTAAAAGAAACACATTAAGGTCCTGGAGTGACCTAGCCAGTCTCCAGACCTTAATCCCATAGAAGTTCTGTGGAGGGAGCTGAAGGTTCGAGTTGCCAAACGTCAACCTAGAAACCTTAATGACTTGAAGAGGATCTGCAAAGAGGAGTGGGACAAAATCCCTCCTGATATGTGTGCAAACCTGGTGGCCAACTACATGAAACGTCTGACCTCTGTGATTACCAACAAGAGTTTTGCCACCAAGTACTAAGTCGAAGGGGTCAAATACTTATTTCACTCATTGACATGCAAATCAATTATTATTTTTTTTACATGCGTTTTTCTGTCTCTCACTGTTAAAATATATACCTAAATATATACCTACTGGTCATTTCTTTGTCTCTGGATCAAATACTTTTTTCCCTCACTGCATATCTATATTTATCTGTAACAACATTTTATGGTATCTTTAAATTTAATGATTGCTCCAAGCACTATAGCCGCTTGAGTCCATTGCAGTTGTTAAGGTAACCACTACAGAGCACTTTAGTGCTTATAGAGCTTGGAGTATTTTTCTAAAGAATATTTTTATGCCATTTTCTTGCCCCCCATCACCCAGAAAACATAAATATATATATATATATATATATATATATATATATATATATATATATATATATTTTATGTATGGTCAAGATCACCTAAGTAGATAGCAGACTATCTCTCGGTAGTTACATTTATTCGAGCATAGACTTGATTTATTCTGCATGAACTATAGATATAAAAATGTGAAATTCTCGGTACCTCTTTTTCAGCATCTTCCAATTTCTTTTTCTTACTTTCAGGCATTAAATCATCTAACCAGCTTAGGTCCCGTTTGTGGAAAAAAAAATCCATGAGTTTCCTAACGAATACCAAAGCTAATACCTGCGTAGAAATACAAATTAAATGTTAAATGTACAAAATGAAGACTACATGAAGTGGATAATGTGCATTTGAAATGATGCAGCTAAAGCAATTAAATACAAAGGGCTAACTTAGACAAACCAAATTTAGCTTTTTCTGTAAAACAAATATATAAACAAGGTTATTCACTAGAGTGTGAATTGTTGGGATTTCAAAGGAAATGCCAAACTTGAATTTTATTTTAAGTCAGCTATGCTTCCTGTTCAGCTACTTTGGCCTGGAATTTGAAATTTGCCTTAAATCAGTAAATAACGCTAGTAGTTCTCATGTGGTCAATAGATTCCTTTGTTTATTTGGTTTCCTCTTTAACCTTCCTAATAGCTCAAAGTGTTTAATTGTAAATGAATAATATTTTGTTATCTGTTTTGTCTTTGTTGGAAAAAGTATAAACACAAATTAGAGAAAAAATTTAAATATTGGAGTGTCAAACTTTTACTTGACCTGGTAGTAATTTAGAATTTTGGGCTAAAACAACTGAACTATAAAACAGCCAAGTCAGAGATACTTTGTTTTGGAAAATTGTCTGTTTTAGCTGAAAATGTGCAATACCTAGGTGAATAGCCAAGGTTCCTTGTTTAGCCTTGTCCCAAAGTAATTTGCATAGTCTTTACAAAAAACAAATATACATGCTACAAAATGTTGGGTACTATATCTGTTATAATTTCAACATACTAGTTTATTTCTTACCATCATTGGAAAAACGATGGCAGCACGAGATGCCTTAATCACCCACAATAACACGAGACAGCTCAGCTGGATAACAGTGAAGAGATGGACTTTGCGAAGAGGAACATGCCGTAGGTAGATGAAGTCCGGCTGGTGCTTGGCTGGCATCCAGAAAAGCAGGATCCGATCAAAGAACTGTGGAAAGCACATGTTCGTGTGTCAAACGCCTGATGCTGACCTAATACAAACTAAAGATCTTCTTGTCCAAGTTCTCGCTTTTAACCCTCTCACCAAGAAGCGGGGCAGCAGCAGTGAGACCAGCTCATCACGGGATATAAGGTAAGTAATATACTTTAATTAACCAATTCTGGGGGGTCCAAACATCTAAATAGTGAGGAGGACACTATAGCATTAGGAAAAGAAGCATACTATTGTGTTCCTTCACCTTACACAAAAATGTGAGTGTAGTATTATTATTACTTTAATATTATTATTTTTTGACCCCAGTAAATGCTTAAACAGAATTGCTGCTCATCTCAAAACACTGTCAATAGTAATGCACTATTAAGCCCAATTTGTTTGTTGAGAATATTTTACCTGGATTCCCTTTAGTGATGAAGCTCCCATGTAAAGAAACACTCCATAAAGGACTGGCATAGGAATAAACTTAATAAAAAAGAAAAAGAAAAAAAATTTTACTTTTTTATTTGGAAAGAAAATGTTTGTTTAAAATTAGTATGCGTGCTTTATTTGAAAATACTGAAAATATACAGAGAATATATACTCAAAAATGTACACAGAAGAAAATAGAAATATTAGATTATCTGATTTAAGTGGACTTTTTAATATATATAGTTAAATGGTTTATTATGTAACTCTATAAATCGAGCAACCAGCATTTCACAAAATGTAAATTTGCGATACAGACTATTCATGAATGTTAGTTTTTTTTACATTAAGCAAGTTTTGTTTTAGGTGAAACGGTAATCAAAATTGCATAATAATCAGGTTACAAAATTCTGCTTGCTACATTACCTGAAGAACCCTTGTCATGAAGACAGATGAACCCATGAGAACAAAAATCATAAGTCCAGTAACCCTTTGTTCACGGATTCCCAAAAATTTGGGCTGTTCTCCTGGTGCCGAACATTCCGATTCTAACTTTAGGCTGTTCACATGAGTAATGGAGAGAACAGTGGCAGCCACAAACCATGGTAGGCCCATGACTGAACAAACACCAAGCATGAGTCCGACCATGAGAAGATCAAGGTGATAACCACAGCCTTTCTGTAAAAATATAAATAAATATAAATAGAGATTGCAGCAGTAGATGTCTAAATACATAATACCTGTTGACATGACTACACTACACATATAAAATAGCACATTATCTGTATTTGTTAGCTCATTCCCAGTTTAGCTATTCTATTAACTTACTCGGAGGACTTGGTGAGTTCTGCTTTGTTTATTCCTACAGATGGACCAAAGTATTGGGACACCTGACCAACAGGGACTTTTATGACATTGCATTCTGAATACATAGACATTAATATGTCCCCCCTTTGCAACTATAACAGCTTCCACTGTTCTGGGAAGGCTTTCCACAAGATTTTGGATTGTTTTTGTGGGAATTTTGCCCATTCATCTAGTGTAGCATTTGTGAAGTCAGGCACTGATGTTGGACGAGAAATTTACTGCTTTTTACAGCCCCCAAAATCCTCAGTTCTGGGTGGCTGGTATTCATTTTGTCCTTTTATGTGCATGAGGCATGTGGTACACAGCTCTAAAACACTGATCAGATCACAAAACAATGAACTTGGCTGTGTATAAACTGACTTGGAGCATCTCATCCTGGTATGGCAGGATTCTGCCTACAACTGCACACAAACCCTCTTAACAGTGCTGTGAAGGACACATTAAAAAGGATTAATTTATTTATGTATTTTTTGTCGGCATTTTACTTGATGCATTATGTATATATAAAATGCATTACCTATTGGATCTAATTTTGAATAGACAATCCTAAACACTCTAAAATGGAATAGCCAAGGAATTCTTAAATGTACTGTGCTAGACTGTATGAGCTCTCCAGGTTTCAACCCTTTTAGTAGGAATACCTTCAACTTGTGCTCTTTTCTGTTGATAATGACAGCAGTGATCTGTTGGTCCATAAATATAAGAATGGTACACAGCAGGGATGGAATGATAGCAGCAACTATGGTCCACCAAGGATTTGGTCCTAAAGGATTGACGAGCCACCCACGATCATCTCTAGTGGGCTACAATAAAGCCAACATATAGTTACTGCACTGAAAATAAAGTATTATCTAAATTGGTCATTATTTATCTTTTATTTTTGTAATCTGACCATATACTCATTGCATCAGCTATGCTATAAATACCAATAATTTCAAACGTAACACCCTAATCATACTACATAAGATTTAAGGGTGAGATATTCATGGAATTCATCCATTTACTATTACGTTTGTAGTTTGATGGTTTGATCTGCTTTATTAGTCTCCGGTTACATTAACGAATATTAACATTCAAATATAAGAAATCGGGATTTGCAAAAAAAACAGCATCAACAAAATCAAAAGAATTTATATAACTTTGTATTTCAACCTCATGTTGACCTTCTGTGTATATTAATAGCTATAGGAATATTTGCACAAAGAGAAAGGACTGCACCTCCCCCTACCCCGCACTAGCAATCATTGGTTATGTGTCCCCAAATCGTGCATTTTAAACAGCTCTCACTTTTATAGTTAGGTTTTGCAGGGAGAATACTGACGGAATATCAAATGCTCCATCCCTTCTTAAGGTAAATGTGCATTTTCAAAGGATGGAAATACCTACAATCGTCTGTATGTATATATGTATGTGAATACACACACTATGTATAAACGTGCATGCATTACTAATAAGTGTGTATTATATGAAAGTGCATATAAAATAGGTGTACATTAAAGAGCATCAATTCAATCTGTACATTGTGCAATAAGAAATGCTAGTAGAAGTATAGATTTTAATGTAAAGCTCTTTAAAAATATTGTCCCTCCCCTGCCTGTCAATGAAATCCTCAACATCAGACCTGTGTGCCCATGCAATAGATTGAGTGACAGGCGGTCCTCTTGGTCCCTGTCACTTTGTTACTACACCAGCTGGCACTTGCTGGGGGAGTATGGGTTGCACTGATGCCAGTGTCCTGGCATTGAATCCAGCATGTTAGTATCAGCTGAGGGAAGTGATCTAAATCACGCCACACTCACACACAGCCAAACCCATATACAAGCACAGTCAGTCACACATACACACAACATACCTTTACCAACTCCACACATACATATCACATTTAGACAACCAACACAATCACACTCAGCCAAGCCCACGCAGAATCACACTCAGACAAAACCTGCACAATCACACTCAGCCATCACACACATCCCACTCAGGTTTATTGCATATGGGTAGCAAGCAGGGGTGATAAGGTGGGTACTTCTTTAATTCTTGTACTGGGCCTAGTTACGTCCCTTCACATTAGTATTATATCTGCCAAATTATGCAGATTCTGAGTTGGTTAAATGGATAAAAAATATCACCACCTGTTCTGACCATAATGATCTGCTAAGATCATTAAATAGACAGTTTGCCTTTTTATAAGTTTAGGTGAAAATCAGAAATATCTGGCTTTACATTTTTTATTTTTTATTTTCTCCACTTGTTTTGTGTTATAGCTGAAATTTATTCAACACTTACCAATATAACTTAACCAAATGCAAAACTTAGTTTTTAATGAATGTATCTATTATTATTATCATGTATTTACTAATTGTCAGATTGGTGAATATGATGCAAACATCTCTCAACATTCACACACCATACTAGTTTAATATGAATTATAAAAAAAATAATAATCCGTAGGCATTCTTTGGTAGACTGCAATCTATTTCACATAAAACAATAAGTATTTACCTTGAAGTCACTGGGCACCTGAAGTTTTGGAGATGGAATTCCAATACAATAATCAAGTATAACCATAGTCATGATAGTTAAAAAGACAGCAAAGTCACTGATAATAGATCGCACCTAAACAAACAAAAAAATCTATAGTTAAATATTATGCATAGATACATTTAGAAATATTTAGGCTTGTAACTTAATCTCCAAAAATAATCAATGGGTGAAACTGAGAGTAACAGTCTATGCATTCAACAATAATTCATTCAACATTAGTCTACATATAAACATAGGATAAGTTGCAAAATTAGGTAAGAAACAGGGTTTTTTTTCTTTGCAAGTATTTGGGCAGAATTTCATAAATTGGGTCTTTTCTAGAAAGTGACAGAGACATTACTAGTTTCTAAAACACACCTGGGGTGGGGTTTAAGCCGAAATGAAAGAGAGAGACACTGAGAGAGAGATGGAAATAGGTCATGACGCATCCCCATGCAGATGTTCTTCAAGGTCTCAAAAAAAGTGTATCCAGAAACAATTACATGCTGCAAGTAGCCAGGTATTCAATGGGGTCCATACTACCTAATGGAAGGGTGTCAGAAAAGTTCTGTTCTCCATCAAACTCTCCTGACAGTCACCTGGGAGGCACCAGCTCATTTCCCCTAAGTAACCTGGGCAAGCACTATACTTATAATCTTTCTCCACCAGCTGTTGAGATCCAGGGTGGACGAGCTCTAAATCCTTGGCTACAGCCCATGAAAGCCTTGCTTCCTGCCAATTACACCTATGCAAAGTGTTAGCATCCTTTTAAAAGAACAAATAACAGTTCAGCATTCCTTCTTAGTTCAAATGTGATAAGTACCCTTCAGAATAATCATAATAGATGGGTGGTGCCTGCTTAATATATCTGGAACCTGATTTCCATACAAGACAATAGTTTACATGTTTTATACTCAGCAGTCATTTTATCGGGGAGTTATTACTCATTTATTCTAGAATGCATATCAAGGTTTCGCTAGATGTTGGTGGCTCGCAGACAGTGTACAGTTATGTATAGTCAAACATGCTAAAATGCGATCCAATATGTTAATATCAAACTGGTATGGGATACTAAGGTGGAACGGGATCTCTGATACAGGCATGATAATGTGGAAAACTGAGGCTAGGAACTGGAACATTAAGACCTACTGGTTGCAGACTAGAAGCAAATACAGAAATAGGTTGGGGTGGCAACAGGGGCACAGCTGACGGGGAGGAGGAATGTAAAAACAATCCAGTAGCAAAATGGAGATCCCTGTGGCCAACTTAATTTGGCTTTCATGTTGAAGTGCCTTGCAAATTAAAAGCATAGCATATGACAGGGGTAGGGTAAGCAACCTTTGATACTCAAAATATAGTGGACTACATCTCCCTTGACGCTTTGCCAGCATCATGGCTGTTATAGCATTATTCGAGAACTTGGTTGTCCACAACATCTGAAGTGCCAAAGGTTGCCAAACACTGGCGAATGATATTGAATTTGATTGGTGGCATTCATCCTTCACATACTCCACTGTCCTCCTTACATGTGTATGTGAGGAAATGAGGAAGAGGTCATGGTGTGCACCCATTGTACAGCAGTGAGACAGAATTGGTTCACAAGATTTCTCAGTACTAATATTCATCATACCTTTGTTGGAAAATAACGACTAAATTTGAATTGCTTCAGTGTTGATGATAGTGTAACAGTTGTAAAGAACAAGATGATTGACCAGAACAGAACGTCTGGAGCATAAGGGCCTTCATGTCCACAGGCTCTTCCAACAAAAACTCCTTTGTACTCATGGCAATCCTAACAGGAATGGGGGGGCAGATGTTAATTCTCTGTACATGCTGTGTGCATGTTTTGTAGTAGAAATGAAAAAGCAAGTCAGAACAAAAGGTTGAACAAAAAATGCCTTTATCCACACATCACTACGTCATTGACACACTGTCAGACTACAGACAAGCACCACTGTTGCAGCCAAATAAGCTAAAAGCAGTGTACACATTACATACGTTTCCAACATTTAACCTCTTAAGGATCAAAGTTTGCACTTTGTTTTCATCTTGCTTTTGCAGTTAAAAACCTTATGCTAACATTATCTGTTTCCTTAGCTTTGGCATCTCCCTACAGTTGTTAATTAGGTTACAAGTTATGTGGCACAGATCATCACTGATCGATATAATCGTATAGTAGACAATCAGTGGTTCTTAAAGAGTTAATAACATTACTTTCAATTGATAGACAGAGATTTCAAATGTTCAACTCCATCTTTACAATACAGTTCTGGCTTTCTTTCCATGGGACATTTAATGGTTAGGATATTCTAAAGTAGAATCATTATTCTTTGGAAATTCCATCACTGCATTAAACTTTTATAATGACCTATAATGTCAACCTTTTTAATGTGATGCTCTGCTGTCTTTTAAA
The DNA here is from genome assembly GCF_036172605.1 of Pelobates fuscus. Classification (NCBI taxonomy): domain Eukaryota; kingdom Metazoa; phylum Chordata; class Amphibia; order Anura; family Pelobatidae; genus Pelobates; species Pelobates fuscus. The sequence goes on along the minus strand of NC_086324.1, from coordinate 33,736,948 downwards.
TGTATGCTAAAGATATAGCAAATGACATCGCAATTAATTCACAAAAACATGTTAATGAGTTAACATGAGTTAGTATGCACGGACATTTACAGTACTTCTCTGCTAGATGCTTGAGCAAACCTCAAACATTAGCCCTAAAACATTTACTGTGTATCTGTTCTATTGGAGATATTAATAAAAAAAAAATAAAAAAATTGGAGGGTTATGCTGAGGACTATCGGTATAGGTAAATAACAATCACATAGCTTGAGTAACAAAATAGGATATCTATTCATATCATCATAACATTTATAACTATTATTAGATATATCTGCATTTTTCAGTTCACTTACATGGACAGTGAGGTTTTCCCAAGAAATTTCTGATGCAGTTTTATTTATGTCCCTCCAATAATTCATGGTTTCATTTGTGGGGTTAAGTGGCTCCGTGCAACTACACCTAGGAGAGGCAAGAAAATACCTTGGGACATAATTCCAAATATAGATAGAAAGCAAATTAATTGTACAATTATACCAAATAATTATAAATTACTTAAAAATAAAATGTAAAATACTGCATGCAAATGTAATCCTATATTTCTTATGTATAAAGAAATATGATAAAGAAAACCATATTATGAGAATGGTGTAGTTGGATGGATTAGCACACTTCAGTAAAGTGGCAAAAAAAGGTGTGGCGAGTTCCCTTTAACCCCTTAAGGACCAAACTTCTGGAATAAAAGGGAATCATGACGTGTCACACACGTCATGTGTCCTTAAGGGGTTAAAGGGACACAAGCAAATATAAATCGAATGGATCAGGATTTATTCATTATTTGTTATCCTTCATTTTGATCATTTGATCTAAAAACACACCAAATACCAAGTAAGGTTATCTCCCGTCCTGAGTCGGATGTGACCTGCTGTGCAGTGTTAAAATAATGGTTTGATAAACAAACCCTGTAACATTACGTCATTTTTCTAATGGCCTCGTCATTTTTGAGATTCATTATGTCCAACTAATGGAGCCTTGATCTAAAAAGAGCAAAATCTGATGGATTAAAATCCTATTAAAAATATTTCAGAAATATTTCTAATTAAATGGTTGGATTTGAAACCTCGTATCACATACTTTGGATGATCCAACAAATTACTGTAAATGAACTGATGTACGCAACCTTAGATGATTAATTGTTAACCTGAAAAGTTTATGCACATCACATACAAATTCTGGGAGGCAAATCAACACGATTTCACTTCACTACCTCCCTACACTTGTCATTATTTCTGTGTTCCGATGTCCTTTTTTTCGGTTCATCATTGTACCTGCACCACCCATTTCTAGAGAACAGGCATTTTTTTAAGTGGACTTACCTTGCAATGTTCAGGGTTCTATCTTCAAGCTGTGCATCCATTTAAATGAATGTATGAATTTCAAATCAGGCACTTGCCCCATACTGCTTGTAAATTGCAACAACGTGACTTTGTGCCCCTCCCCCATACTAAAACAAAATTTAAGTAAATTTGATACCTTCTTCTGTAATGTACAGTACTAAATGCAATTTACCACCTCTTCAAATACAGAGAAGAATTGCAACTAAATGCAAAATCCAAATGTGTAAAGAGAAATAGGTTGTTTATTTCAATGTCAATACTATATGATCAAGCAAAGTCACTCGGTAACACCAGTAAGTTCCCATATTAAAATAATGCACTGCAATGAATTTGTATTTGAGGGCCAAAGAAGGAAGAAAAACGTTACTAAAATGAGTTTGCTTTTACAAGTTAATATTTTGAATGGTACTGGGAAAATTCAAGCTATGTAAGCCATGGAAAGTTCAAAATTGTATTTTGTAACTCCGTTTAATATAAAACTTAAATACAAGAAATCTACTTCTCTACAAAAATCTGGTACACAGCATAACTGATTAATTGATAAATGAATTTGCAGTATTTTTAACTCAAACTAATATATGTTAGAGTTTGCACTAATTCGTGCTTGTTGTACCACAAACATCTCCAAAATGAAAAGTATTTTTTTGATTTCTGTATTCAAAACTACTTAAATTAAATGTAGCTATATTTTAAGGTTTATTGAGTGATTCAAGTGAAAGGAAAAGGATTAGCGGAAGCCATGTACGCATTTATTGTCTATTAAAATCATATCAAGATTTGCAGCATTTTCTAATAGTTTGAATTTTAGAGATTTCTAAATATTCCCCCTTTTGCTGGAAATCAGAACTTATAGAAAAAGGAGGCTGTACTTACGAATACTGTGTTAGAAGTTCCAAATTATTATTCATGTTGATTGGATGTTTCTCACCTAGTTGAAAGAGCTTTTCTAAGGCCTCGTAAATGAAAATGATGCAGATGAGAGCCGCAAACGCTTCCTCGGTAAACCGCGTAATGTAACACACAAGGGAACTTGCATCCGTGGCAACCAATACTATGCAATTAAAGGCAGTCCAAAGACCTATACTGGCTCTTAAAGAGAGGTACGACAGCCCATAGTCCCTGCAAAAACAAATATATATTTAATAAAATAAAAACTGTGATATCTTAGAAAAACCTAGATAAAAATGGAAAAAAAGACACCTAGCAAATTATAAAGAAAAATAAAATTTAAAATATAAATACACAGAAAATCTATAGTATTTAGCTTCTATTTTGAAAAATCTGAATGGTTTTGATGATATTTTTTTAAAAACTAATTGGTAATACAGAAAAGATTGTTATGAAAATATATAACTTATAACTTACTTGCAAAATTTGAATAATATTTTTTCGAACACCAGAACTGGTCCTGTACTTCCCAAAATTGTAAGGGGCTGGCCACCAAACAAAGAAAAGGCTATCCCAGTCATTGAAGCTCCAAACAGTGACTCTATAGCACTCTAAATTAAGTGAAACAATATACATGCATGTGTTTATTTATCCACAATATTAATAAAAGTCTACATATTATTATTTATTTTTTTCAGAAAGTTGAATTAGGGTACAACACCTACTATACGACCTTCAGTTGCCTCTCCTAGAAGACCTCCAAAAGTGATAACAGGAGACATACAAGCACAGTAAAGAAAGAGAAATGATGCCAAACACTGCAAGCTAAAGGCGTCCCTGAAGTCACTCCAGTAGAAAGGTGCCTTCCTCTTGACATCTAAAACCAGGCCACCAAAGAACCTAAATTAAAAAAAATATGTATATTTATTTTTTCTTCTTGAACACATCAATGCACTCTCATCAATGAACAGGAGAGTTGAATCACTAAAGAACTATCATCTAATATCTTGATTATTTTACCTTCACAATAAAATTAGTCAAGGACAACTTAGATATAGGTATGACTAACTTCAGATTTATGCTACTTTTCCCTCTTAACATCTTCTATTACAGATAATGCATTATCTTCACAAATCTCCTGCATCTTCTCTTTTATTCCTACTCCCCATCAACTGATCAAAGCCTCTATCACCACTAATATAATTTATTTTTAATGTCAACTGTTATTGTTACATGAAACCAACCTTCCTGTTCTTTGCAGCTCAGGTCCACTATGCCCCTCATGTTCCTCTGCGTCACCAAGTCCCGCTGTTCCATTTGGAACTCCTGGAGTTTTACGCTTCTCCTGAGATAGAAGAAGAAAAAGGCATTCAAGAGCAGGAAAACAATGCAGTGCCAATATATTTTACATGTCACAGATAGAGATGTCTCGAACATAAAATTTTCCGTTCGCGAACGCGAATTTCCGCAAACGTTCGCGAACGGGCGAACCGGGCGAACCGCCATAGACTTCAATAGGCAGGCGAATTTTAAAACCCACAGGGACTCTTTCTGGCCACAATAGTGATGGAAAAGTTGTTTCAAGGGGACTAACACCTGGACTGTGGCATGCCGGAGGGGGATCCATGGCAAAACTCCCATGGAAAATTACATAGTTGATGCAGAGTCTGGTTTTAATCCATAAAGGGCATAAATCACCTAACATTCCTAAATTGTTTGTAATAACGTGCTTTAAAACATCAGGTATGGGGGCGTGGTCTGACCGCCGACAGTGATGGCAGCCTAGGCGAAGAGCTCTGCGCCCTGCCAGACCCGAAACGCCGAGCAAAACGCTACTCACCCCTGCCAACGATTCACAAACCTGCTCGCCGCAGGAGGGACACGCCAGGGAATGGCCACACATAAAAAATCTGGCAAAAAGCCGAGGGAAGGGACCCCCTCCGTCGCCGAACTCCTCGCGACGCCCAGGCCGCATGCAATCAAAGATGGCGGCGGCCAAGTGAGCGCGGGCTCTCCGGACTCCCCATATACAGGAGAAACCGGGCACAGACCTCCACAGACGACCAATGCAGAAATCCTGCACTCCATAGCAGAGGTAAGACACTATCTGGCTGGGGAGATAGAGAGATCAGCAAAGGAGGTTAAGGATGAGATTCAATCAGTGGGCCAGCGCACAGAGGCCCTGGAATGGAGGATGGACCACGTGGTGGCAGCCCATAATGAAGCAGCCTCCACCACCAACCACCTAATCACTAGGGTGGCTGAACTAGAGGCAGAGCTAGAAGATGCCTCTAATAGGTCCCGCAGGAATAACTTGAGAATTAAAGGCATACCTGAAAGAATAAAAGACGCAGATTTATTAAATGTACTGCTGAGGCTGTTTAAGGATCAATTGCCTGCCATACCGGAACACCTATGGACCATAGACAGGGCGCATAGAGCGCTGAGAGCCAGAGGCCCACCTGACAGCCCCCCTAGGGATGTGATAATGAGGTGGCACTTTTTCTCCACCAAAGAAGCGATTATTAAAAGCGCACGCCGCCACACCTACACACTGGAAGGCTCTACTCTCCACCTTTACCAGGACATAGCACCTGCCACATTAGCCAGGAGAAGGGAATGGAAGCCCGTTGCCGACCTAGTCAGGGCAAAAGGCCTCAACTTTGCATGGGGACACCCCTTTAAAATGCTGGTGTTCAATGGACCGCGACCAGCTATACTCCTGCCCACGGCGGACCCTAAGGCCTTCCTCCGTGGATTAGGCATAGAAGTCCCAGAGGATTTCCGACTCCCCCAACGGGGGACCCAAGCACTAGGCCACTTGCCCAGGGATGAGGCAGGCTTGGACGGCGGTGCACCATAGGGGACCCCAGGGGACCTTCCCTCTACCAAACATTGCCAACTATCAGCCAAACTCACCCTAACGAAATCCCCTCCCGCACAAACCAACACGCCGAGATTCAGACTTAAGTCATAGAATATAAAACAAAAGTAGACCACTAAATTGAACACAGACGGCTACAGCTGCGGAACGCATACTTTCAAACGAAACAAGCACAAGAGACAATAGTCAACGATATAACGTATGTAACTGTCAAGAAATCAAGACATGACATGAGATAGACGAATTATGACCACACACCACAGTACAGCACCTAGGGGCTGGAGGAAGGACATTGTGAAAAACAGCTGGAACGTAATATACCCGAGAGCCTGCCTGAAACGCAGGGGACTGGTATTGAATGGGTAAATACGCATCGTCCGTTAAAATACAATGCAACACTACATGAAGAAAAACGACGCAGTAAAAGAACGGCTACCACACTGACCCAAGACCAAAGACTTAAACTGCTGAGTAGAAAAGAAAATGTGTGAGGACGAGAACACACTTATACAGAGGACCCACTCTTGTCTGGCCCGTCCAAGAATTCACCGTGCTGCACAGTTTAGTGACTCTTATACCGATCATTTACATGCAGGACAGTGCCGGAGTCCACTGCTGAACGGGACTCTGGTTCACCCCCAGGCATATGGACAATGCACAGGGTCATTGAAAATGCTGCAACTACGACCACAAACGCAAGTGCACACTCCTACTCCCCCCACCCCTCTTTATTACTTTATGATTTTACTATTTTCTGTTTTTCTGTTTTTATGTATAATCTCAGTACTTAGGGGGAGCTCAAAGGCTTCCTGGAGATGACGGAATTTGGGGGTTATGACGTAGGCTACCTGGTGCATACAGGGTATAGGGTAAAGCTCAGAACCCCATATTTAACCTCATTCCCCCAGACCCATTACCGGGACCCCCTCCACAGAGGCGATTGAAACTTCTTAGTATCTCCAGCCTTCCCTGTTCTCCCCTGCCCCACCCCCATCACTATCTCACGGGACGTGAAACGGAGTAACATGACCCCCGGCAGCACTGACATAGATGGGACGACGCCCCCTCCCCCTTGCCGACCCTGAACGGCACCCGGGTACGGGGATTAGAACATTAGAGGGGGGACTAGGTTTAATAGTTTTGAATGTACTCAATGTAGTATTTATCTCATGTTTAATGTTTCATGCAACTTCCGTATGTATTGATTGTCTACTCATGGTCAAATAAGCTTGCTTCGTAAACGTATTGTAACTCTGTGTACACACAACTGATTTGGTATGAGAATACACACATCCCTTACCGAACTTAGCAGGGAATTGACGTTTATATCCTATGATATCTTGAAGCTCGGGTCTTCGGCAGGGTGCTCGGCGATTGTCCCCTCCGTGCTACTTGAAGTACTCGCGGAGCGGACAACCACCCCCTGATACACCCGGCACGAATAAGACCGGAGTGATCCCCTACCTCCCCGTACTGTACCTTCCCACCCCTCCCCTTCCCCTTACCCTCACCTCATATACTAAGGCTGAGATAGCTGAGCGGGCTCCCTTGTGCCTCGGCACCCCTCCCGCACACAGTCTCAGATCACCCAACTCACAGGCCAAAAGTAACCTCCCTAGCGAAGACTCCCTTCCCTCTCCCATACCGGTCACTAAAAGGTGCCCAATTACTGCCTCTCCTCCCTAGTTCACAAGCACCGCGCCTCGGTGGGGGACGCGGCGGACAGTCCTGACTACGACGCTCACGGGACTAACAGGATCTTGCTCGACTCGAAGCATGGCCACGCTTAAAATTACCTCCCTTAACGTCAACGGCCTCAACACACCAACCAAACGACGACTATTAATGAGGGAACTAAAAAGACAAAAGACAGACATAGCCTTCGTGCAAGAGATTCATATGTTGCGCTCAGCCCGGATTCAACTAACCGACCACCTGTAAACCAGGGCATACTCCTCCAGAGCTCTGGTGAAAAAAAACGGAGTAGAAATTCTCATTCATAAAAACTGCCCTTTTATCACTCATACGACACAATCTGACAACATGGGCAGGTACGTAATCCTTACTGGGGCCATATACGCCACCACCTACCACTTGATCAACATCTATGCACCTAACCAACCAGACCCAGCCTTTTGGGACAACTTACACGATATCGTGCAGAAACTACCGCACGGTATAATAGTACTGGGGGGCGACTTGAACGCCACCCCCAGCCCACCAGTCGATCGTAGCACACCGGCGGGAGGTCAGAGGACCCCGAGGGTGGGGGGACAGGATAAACTACTATTCCAATTCATGCAAAACACACAACTGCTTGACCCCTGGAGACTGCGGCATCCGGGACAGAGAGACTACACTTTTTTCTCGGCGGCACACTCCACTTACTCCCGCATAGATTTATTTTTGGTCAATCAGAACGGGATCCCGTGGATACATTCCGCGCGGATCAACCTCATTACGTGGTCAGACCACGCAGATATAGAGCTCTTATTACGAATCCCAGGCCCTAGGCCACCTTGGAAATGGAGGTTGAACAGCACACTCCTTAAAGACCCAGATGTAGCGCTGCTTATTCAGGAAGAAATTGCTTCCTACTTTAACGAAAATGACACGCCGGATCTAACACAAACCACTATATGGGCCGCTCATAAGGCGGTCATCCGGGGCTCCCTCATTAAATTGGCAACTCGGCGGAAAAAACAGAAGGCAGAAACCCTCTTCGAGCTCCAGAAGGCGCTGAGGAGGGCCGAAGCCAGGCACAAACAAACCCCCACGACGCAAGGACTCCAGGACCTCCGGGCACTTCGTCACAAAATAAGGGCCTTAGCGGTGGAGGAACTGCTTAGGGATTTAGTCCGTAAAAAACGTCTTTATTATGAACGCTCTAATAAAATGGACACCCTCCTGGCCAGGGCACTCAACCCCAAACAGCAGTTCAAAACCATAACGGCGATCCGAAACAAGACAGGGCAGATCACGCATAACCCCTCAGAAATCAACCAGGTATTTACGGAGCTCCTAGCAAACATTTATAACCATTCCCCGGACTTAAACAGTAACAATGCGTCATACGCGCTCACGGTTACAAATTACTTAAACAAAACAAAGATGCCATATCTCACGCCTGAAAACATACTGACACTGAATGCTTGAGGAGGATGAGGTGGATAAGGCCATCACAGCACTTAAACGTAATAAGGCCCCGGGACCGGATGGGTACGACGGTTCCTACTATAAGATCCTCAGAGACACCCTAATCCCACGACTAGTTAAGGTGTATGCGGAATGGATGGACGGAGGACATCCCAACCCAGAAACGCTAACAGCAGACATCACCCTCATTCCGAAACCTGGTAAAGATCCGTCGGATGCTGGGAACTATAGGCCCATTTCGCTTATAAATTTCGACGTCAAGTTGTTCGCCAAAATCCTAGCGACACGTCTAAACCCCCTGCTGGGAAGACTGGTCCACCCGGACCAGGTCGGCTTTGTACCATCTCGACAATTATACGAGAACACTAGGAGAGGAGCAGATGTCATATGGTGGGCGGTAAGGACCCGGAAGCCTTCTCTGATCCTTTCCCTGGACGCGGAGAAGGCGTTTGATAGGGTCCTGTGGCACTACCTCTTCTCGCTTTTGGAGCACCTTTGTATGCCGGAAAAGTTCATAAGGGGCATAAAAGCCCTGTACACCGCACCTAGGGCGCAGACAGCCGTCCCAGGAGCGGCTGCGACCCCATTCACGCCCGCCAACGGCACCAGGCAGGGCTGCCCCCTCTCCCCCTTATTGTTCGTCCTAGTGCTTGAACCACTTCTGCAGCAGATAAGGGAAGACGGGAACATCCCAGGCATACGGGCAGGGGGGGAGGAGTACAAAGTTTCTGCGTACGCTGACGACATAATGGTCACACTCACCAACCCCCAGAGATCCCTACCACACCTTCTCTCCCTCCTTGACGAATACGGTCAGGTATCAGGCTATAAAATGAATTTAGAAAAATCGGTGGCAATGCCACTGGAACTGAACACAGCAGAGATCACAGCCATACAAGCCAACCGCCCCCTCCACTTCTCGAGAACAGAAGTCAAATATTTAGGGATCAAACTAACCGCAGACCCAGGGAAACTGTACGACGTGAACTACACGCCCACAGTGCAGAAACTATGCAGGGATATAGACAAGTGGCAGGAGAAGCCAATCTCATGGATAGGGCGGTTACATGCCATAAAAATGACGCTGCTCCCACGCCTATTGTTCTTGTTCCAAGCCCTGCCGGTTGAAGTTAGTAAGCAAGACCTCACCACACTACAAAGACACATAGATAACTTCATATGGGCACAAAAACGACACAGAATAGCCAGACAAGTGTTGTATCGACCAAAGTTAAGAGGAGGACTCGGACTTCCAAATTTACATCTTTACTACTTGGCGGCTCAATTAGCCCAAATAGTAGCGTGGCACACACCAGAAGGCTCCCATAGGTGGGTCGACCTGGAAACGAAGCTAATGGGCACAGACCTGCCACAATACTGGATATGGGTCCCCAAACCAGACAGACCCGCCCTACGAACCACCTGCCCGGCCATCCTAAATTCTGTACGAATTTGGGACAGGACAGCTACCAAGTACGTACTTAAGCACACCCCCTCGCCACTGACACCATATTTGAGAAACAAGGCGTTTGAGCCCGGGCTGAGCGCAAAAGACTTTAAGGGCTTGGAGAGCACGGGGATGCAGAGATACAGACAAATGTACGAGGGCGACGCCTTCAGAACGTTTGACAGTCTTAAACTTCTGACGAACCTGACCACAAAATACGTATTCCGCCACATGCAACTACGAGACTTCGTTAGATCTCCAGAGGTTAAAAAAGCAGCACGCACCCCAATGACATTTTACGAACAGCTGTGTAACGCCGAAAGCGTACAAAAAGGCCTAATAACTGCTATTTACTCACAACTCAGCGCCCCTGCCAAAGACGCTAAGGACCCACGATACATTAGCCAATGGGAGACGGACCTGGGGGGGACTTCGGAGGGAGAGGAATGGGTTGACATCTGGGAAGCGAAAGACAAAACCTCAATTTGCGTACTGCACCAAGAACAATCATATAAAATGCTCATGAGATGGTATACCACACCAGTGCAGCTACATAAAATGGGGAAAACCACGACCGATACATGCTGGAAGGGATGTGGGGGTAAGGGCACCTTCGTACATATGTGGTGGGAATGCCCTGAAATGCACAAATACTGGACGCGCATAAAGACGCTGTTGACAGACGTCCTTATGAAACCTGTTGCTTTGGAACCCTGGTCGATCTTATTATCCAAACCCATAGACGGACTTCCCAGGAAAGAACAACGACTCTTTGACAAAATTACACTAGCGGCCAGAAGGGCCATAGCCCAAGCATGGCTAAAACCTGACCTACCCACAGACGCAGACGCAGACGCAGACGTAATCGTAAAAATTAAAGACACATATCTGATGGACAAACTCACAGCCCAAATTAGGAACACAGAAAAATCTTTTCACAAAATATGGCAACCCTGGGAAGACTACCTTGACGAATAGGGCCCTTACAGTACGACGCTGACAGACAGAGGCTGCCGAATCGGCCTCACTCTGCCGCGCCCCCCCCCCACGACCGGAGCTTCCTCCCCCCCCCCACCCCCAGCTTCTTAGTCAGGCCCACCCTCCGCTCTCCCCCCTCCACAGTTTTTTATTTTTCATCATTTCCAATTTATGGTAGCACAAACAACAAACAATTGGACGAATCGCAACAGATTCTTATGCTTTTCTTGAATATAGCTTTGTACTAAATTGCCCTTTCTTTCTATACACGGACCAAATGCGCCCAAGATGGTTATTGACATCACAGAAAGGCAAAACACCAAGGCCGTATGGGCTGACATACACCTAGCTTGCATTGTAGGCCACACGTAACTCCTTGGAGGTCGGTCTCGGTGTGAGCCGCAATGTTGTAGAGGGCCGCACTCAGCACCGACGCAACTCACAGATGTCAAAGCCTATACGGTTGCACGCAACACAGACCATATTTTACCATTGTGACTCAATCAACCGAAAAGCAATTTATCTGCCGCACTGTTTATCTACATCGCATTGTCTTAATTCAATGTTTTTCATTGTATTGTACTGTTCTATTTTTATACTATTGTTTTCCCTGTTCCCCTGACTAAAGGGCCGAAACGCCCCCCCCCCTTTTTTTTACTTAAATACGACACGGAGCGGCACAAATTAACACCGCATATGCTAAAACATCATCTGTCTACTGATGCATAACTTGTAAAAAAAATTGTATTCGGCCCCTGCGTGAGCCACTGTATATTGATATGCCGCACTCCGTACCGAACCAAAAATAAAGAAATTAAAAAAAAGTTCAGGGTACGTGGCCTCTGAACACTGGGCATTATTCTAAGGCCAAAGGGAATCACAGCACCACGACCACGACGGCCCCTGCGGGGTGGCCTGCCTCTGTCTGTCATTTTTTTTTCAATTAGTGGTACTATGCGTGTAAGCTACTGTGACAACAGATATGAGTGGCACTGTGCACTGGCAGAAGTTGGCAGAGTAGACGCTGTAGGCCTGACACACACGCTTGCAGACAACTAACTGTTATTCAATCTATTACAGTCAAAATTGTATTTCTTTTTTAAATGTACACTACTGTTACACCAGATATGAGTTGCACTGGTGTGACACTGTGCCCTGGCAGGCCCTGAAACGCACACGTGTGAAGGAAACTGACTGCTATTATTTAACAGTCAAATTTCTAGTTTTTTTTTTTAATGTACACTACTGTTACACCAGATATGAGTTGCACTGGTGTGACACTGTGCCCTGGCAGGCCCTGAAACGCACGCGTGTGAAGGAAACTGACTGCTATTATATTACAGTCAAAAAAGTTTTTTTTGTTTTTTTTTAAATGCAAGCTATTGTGACACCAGATATGAGTGGTGGCACTGGGCAAGTGGGCACAGTATACGCTGTGATTGGCTGGAATGTGTCTGCTGACTGTGAGGTACAGGGTAAAAGTTTACTCAATGATGACGAATAGGGGGCGGACCGAACATCGCATATGTTCGCCCGCCGTGGCGAACGCGAACAAGCTATGTTCGCCGGGAACTATTAGCCGGCGAAATATTCGGGACATCTCTAGTCACAGATTATATATATAATATGTCCTCTTCATTGCAGAGTTTAATTATCAGTTTTGCTAAGTCTTTAACCCCTTAAGGACACATGACATGTGTGACATGTCATGATTCCCTTTTATTCCAGAAGTTTGGTCCTTAAGGGGTTAATGGGGATAGAACTTGAATGTCCAACTCTATATAAATATCAATATCCATACATGCATACATGTTTTAGCTTATTGTAATTTGATCTTTAATATTGCCATTGTATTGTGATCTATACCAAGCCCTATCATGTTTTAGTCTTACTGAGTTTATAATATGAAACCAACATGCATTCCTAAATTACTTCACATAGAACTAGCAACGTCCCAAGGGGTCCAGACAACATTATTTATTTATAAAATATTTTACCAGGAAAGATACATTGAGATTTCTCTCGTTTTCAAGTATGTCCTGGGTCCACAAATCATTGCATTGTTACAGTTAGTGTACAATAAAATACAAATACAATATTAATATACAATATATACAAAATGTAACATAGAACAGGTAGGAAATATATAATCAACAATGACAGGTACATTCTGTTTTCAAGTATGTAGAGAGGGATCTCTTAAAGGACTTTAAGCTTAGGGAAGATTTTAATTTGTGCGGGAGGACGTTCCACAAATGCGGTGCTCTGTAGGAGAAGGAGCATCGGGCTGCTTTCTTTTTATATTGAGGTAGACTGAGTAAAGTAGGACATCATCTGCAAACAGTTGTGAAGTTATTCACTAAAGTGAGTATTGTTGGGAATACAAAGTGAATTTAGTAGGACATCATCTGCAAACAGTTGTGAAGTTATTCACTAAAGTGAGTATTGTTGGGAATACAAAGTGAATTTCTAATTTAAGTTCAAAATAGCTGAACTGTAAGAAATATTCAAGTTGCCTATGCTTCAAAATCAGTTACTTTGGCCTTAATTTGAAATTCCTGAAAATTCCCATGTTAGTATCGAACCCGGTGTGTGGCCTACAGTAATCCCACATATATCACTGGAAAATCTGTTTACCTCCAGATCTGAATATATAACAGGAGGACAGAGGACATCCCTGCCATTAGTTATGTGAGATTTACCAAAACAAAACCTCCTGAATAGACAAGAGATGTATCTAATGGTACAGTGTGAAGGACCACAGGCAAGAAAACCCATCACACAGCTAAGTTGATCTCTTTTTATCCTTCCAAATTCAGGGACTCACTCAGGGAATAACAATTTTTAACCTACCTACCTGCTTCCTACAGTTTTAGACGCATATCATTCACCTAACCTAAACCAAGGATAGGCAACCTTCGGCATTCCAGATGTTGTGCGCTACATCACCCATATTGCTCTTACATCCATAGTGCTGGCAAAGCATCATGGGAAGTGTAGTCCAAAACATCTGGAGTGCCGAATGTTGCCTATGCCTGACCTAAACCATTGTTTATTTACCCACCTGTGATGGAACATTTTTTGGAGGTTCAATGCGAATCGAAGGGTCCCACTCTCCAGGTGGCAGTACTGTAACCTGATCAAGGAACTCATCTATTCCAGAGACCAAGTCATTCCGATCTTTAGCTTTGTAAGCAACATCATGGAATACCTGAGAGTGGACAAATGTTTATCTATTATTATCTCATCCCAAGTATGTTGCCATGCTAAAGTTCCCAGTTATTAAATCAGCAATAGCAAGAAACATTGTTGTGGAAATCGTTTTCTTTAATCAATAGAAACAGTAGAGTCGTTTTACATATGTAAAATTAACGAAGATTGGATGCAATTAATAGCAGACTTAAGGGTGTCAATATTTCATCCTCAACTGTATTATCTGGTCACGGACCATGATGTGGACTCTAGCTGTGTTTTGATTTTAGACACCAGGAATCAGAATACAGGTTCTAGCTCATTTTCATTCTCTCTCCCTGCAACTCTTATGAACAGCTTTCTGTATAACACTAGGCTTTAGAAACGTACCACCATTTTTTCATATTCATGTAATTTTATCTCAGTGAAGCATTTTATGTAAAACGGATTTTTATTGAGGCACGACTAACCCTTTAATGGCCATAACTAAAGCCACCTAGTCAAAAAATACAGAATCAAGGGACTGATTGTTCTTCAGCTTCAAATCCATTCAACAGCAACCAGAACTCATTCCTTTCAGCAAGGATTTAAAGGCTAGAAGTGATTTTTATAGATCCACAGTTTCATGGTTAATCTTATAAGAAATAACATATTTGCTAAATCTCCTGGCACATATCTTGTTGAATGTTACTTCAACTCATTTGTCATTTAATATTAACGAGATTTGTTTTCTAACCTTTTTACGGCTGAAGGCTTCTGTTTTGTGATATTTTACACACAGAGCAAGCGAGCCCAGCGGAGTTTTATATTATAGGACAATATCCGCAACACACAAGATTACTACTTTGAAGATAGCATACCGGTACCTTTTTATGATTTATGATCTTTACGGGGGCGAATGCATTTAAATGCATTTACCTCTTGAGAGATACAGATGGCTTATATTTATCTGCAAGAGATTGATGCAGTTTATTAGCAAACTGACCTACTTTCTGGCAAACACCATTTTCTAAAATGTACACACGAACGCTCATGACAGTGTTCCAGCGTCGCACAGCAAAGCACTGGTTTATGCAATAAGAACATTAAGACGATTTAGCAGAGTGTATTTTGTGATTAATGCATGCGCAATGTTGTGTCAACATGAACTAAGGTCTGTGTATATAAACCCAATTCTCTTGGACTCGGGTTAATAATCAAGCTGTTTCTCCTTTCTTTAAATAATAAAAGATTGTGGTGTTATAGCACAGGTTTGCTAGGCAAGAATGGCATATTATTGAATAAATGTCATTTTTTGTCATTCATTTATTTATAGCACAGAGTGAGCTAACAAATGGATACACTCCATCTGCAGTATATTCCAGATGTTGTGGAGCACAAATTCAAAGTAAAAATAAAAGAGAGTTTCTAAATGCGAATGAAGCAGATTTAAAAGTTTGACTTGGAAATGTTAGCTATATTTACTTGCAGTGTTGAACTTTTCAGTACCATTATATTAGACACCGTTAGGATGCTGTGGGGTGCAATTTCCATAATTTTCGGACCAGAAAAATCTGATGTCCACATCATTCGTAAACTTAAATTAGGATTTATGGTAATGGTAAACATTTAGATTAAAGGTTAAGCTTACGTTTATGGGTTGAAAAAAACTGCCATATACTATGAAAGTAACAGTTCCTCAATGCTTCCCCATACCTCCCAAGTGTCCCTTTTTAGGAGAGACAGTCCCTATTTTGGACCCAAATGCATCTATCCCAATGTCACTCTTTTCTAAGATCTCCACATTGTTGGTGTGTCTGGATGTATTGTTATTAGTAAGTCACCTAAAATTTCTCAGAACAGCCCCATCCCTGACCACACCACACTCACAGCCCTAGAATTAAAAAAAAGTGTCCCCATTTGTCAATTTGAAATGTTGTGAGATACGTTTCACCCCAGTAAAGGCTATTGATGCCTTTACAAGACAACTGTTCACTGTTTTTATTATATTTTCTGGAACATAATGATTTTTTTAATGATGCATTTATTTATATGTATGTATTTTTATGAGAAATTTTCATTTTTTTTTTTAATCTGGCTGAGCAGCCACGATGGATCAGATTCCACTCTTATCAGGTTCACTCAGAGTACGTAGAGTTAGGTTGAGCAGCAGTTGCTCGAATAACTGTTGAATCTGACCCAACATGGCTGCTCAGCTAGATAAAAAAATAATCATAATAATCTCAAGGAAAGTAATATACATCATTAAAAAAAAAATTTTAAAACGTAAAATAATAATATAAAGCATGCAATCATGTCTGCATCCACTGGTACTGACTACCTATTACTGTTTCGCATATTGGATGTAAATAATGATAAGCCACATATTCCAATAAATTAAAGCAATAAATTCTGCAAAAATAGCTTAGAGAATGCACACTTAATTGTGATCTTTTGAGCTAGTTGCCCTTAGAGTTTCACGAGTATTTACGAGTATTTATTTAAAACTACTTACATCATGCTCACAGACATGCTTTAATGCTTAAATATGCTTTTATATATATAATAAATATATTTTTTTTTCATTACAGGTGTATTGAGAGTTGGCCATTGCTAACTTGTCTTTTTGTCTTTACACCTAGATAAGGCAGATGTAATGTTTAGTGATAGTGAAAAGTGGTAATTTTAACGGTCTGTCACGGAGGTAAGGTGTTACTTAGTATCAGTGGCTCCGATTGATCTGTTTGGGTGACATTACAACTTTCGTCAGGCGCTAATTGACAACTGCTAAACATTAAGCGTTCTAGTAATTTCTAACAATAGCGACCATTGTAACGATTACTGGCTTTCCGATAAATGATTGCGACAAGAAAGGAAACAAGCCCCTTGTTGGCAGTTGGCATAGGGAAACTATTGCGTGTCAGACTATTTGAGACATATTCTTAGGCTTTGTCTTTCCTTAATTCTTATACAGAAACGTAACATCATCCAATCCTATGTTATATTTAGCAATGCTGTACTTAAAAAGGGGTCAAGTCCCCTGTACCCCTGTACTTAAAAAAATGATGATTTTGACTGCCATAAATAATAAGCATTCATTGGATATAACCAAACTTTTTTGTCGTTTCCAATGTATCCATCATTTAAAGAAACACTGAATTGCTTTAGGGGATAACAGAGTGTCCCCTCTTTCACATTTCATAAAAGTGCCAATTTCGAGAGAATTCTTAGAAGGATGCGCATTTGCTCCCTCCCAAAAACAAATTAGAAAGCCGGGAGGATGCTGTTCCTGATTGCATTGTGCTTCCGCAGAAACCACTCATATAGAAGTACTGGATTAAATGCTTCTTAATGAAAAGCCTTGAAGGCAATTCACAGTGATTGCCACACATGCATATTGCCTCGCAGTGCTTCTCTGTGTGATGTCTTGTACTGTACTCAAGGATATCATCCACCAGGAGGCAGAGCAGTGCTGAGGCGAGGGACTGTCTTTCCTCTTTCCTCTGGATTAGTAAGTTAACTCTTTATTTGAGAGTAATATGTGCAAAGGGGACCCCGGATATTTACTACCACTCCAGCATCATTAATAAATCTGGAGTGTTCCTTTAATTATTGGTTAATTATTGGTTTATAAAAGTGTGCGAATTGCCAGTAATCCCTGCAAAGTTAACTCAGTAAGGGGGCAGCTACTGGTTGACCCAGTAGATACACTAACACCGCAGCAATATATAACAGTGATGTTAACAATACGAAACATTTTCACATATTTTTAAAAACAAACAAACAAACATCGTTTATACTTTGAATAAAGGAAAGTACCTCATCTGTCATTAGAGTCGCAATTGATCTCCCAATCTCATGATATTGCTGCCCCTTTCCAAGCGGCCCCAAAAGAACAAACAGAAACCTGCAATGAAATGACAGTGAACTTAAACATATTCTTTCTTATGCATATTTAAAAACAGAGGTACTATATAATGCTTCTCTGTAATTCTGTCCAACAGACAATCTAGATATTTTTGTGTAACTGAGAAGTGTAAAACATAATGGGAACTATTACAAAGAATGGTCTGCTGTACATCTTCTGATCATAACAATCATATCGGTTTAGTAAAATGTTAATTAATAAAGGAGATAAATAAATCCGGTATTTTGGGGAGTATTTAAAGCACATTTCGTGTAAAGTCGCAATTTAGAAAAGCTTGTTATTATAGGACATCACAATTTTTGTAAGATAACAAAATAAATCCAAATGTCCAGCACAAATTTACATCAAAAGGTCTTCTTTTATTCAGTAAGATTAATTCTTAGTCATATCACTGGATTCTAGAAGAGCTGGGGTCCGTACATCATTCCTGGCGGATCCAAACAGTTCAATCAAATATAGTTGGCAATTAAATATTTTCTTAGGTCTACCTGTTGTGATATGTGTAGGTTTAACAGCTTATAGGGTGCCTGAAATATCTTTAATTACAGTCCAGAGGATTTAGTCAATATCAATTTAAAGGAACACTATAGCATCAGGAATACAAATGTGTATGTTTATGGTGACCGCCCCCATTGTAAGGATTACAAAATACGTTGACTAACCTTCTCTCCCAGGTCGCATGGTGCGTACCACCTCTTTGGCTGAAATCGTTATTCTTGATTATCTCAGCCAATCCAATGTGAAAATAGTGTGCATGCCCATCAAAACTATGCGATGAACCAATCAGATGGCCTCTGTATGACCATCTGATTGAAATAGGCGAGTTTTACTTGGCTATTTTGTCAGGATGTTCTTTAGTGTCTGTCAGTGTGACAGCTACTAGAGGCATTTTAAAATGAGGGGGAGGGTTAAGTGGTCTGGGTGTCTATGGTGTCCCTTTAAGTTAAATTATATAGTTCAATTATTGCTCATGTGCAACAGGCTGATGAAACAAAAAACAAACAAAAAAATTTTTTATGGCTGCAACCAGCAAACCTATTTTTGAATCCTTGGTTTAGGTATTGTGAACACATAATTTATTGTTACTGTGCCATCACATATATCAATAAACCATTTGTTTTTATTAATTATCAATTGTTTTTAAATAGATCCTACAGCTCATATTAGCAAAAAGAATGGTGCAAAAAAAAAACTAAAACAAAACCCCAAATACATCCCAATCCTTTTGATTTATTTATAGTTTACTGCTGGTTTACATCAAATGGGTTTGTTTACTAGACACTGGATTTTGTCCAGATGGCCCAGATGGAAACAAATCCAGTGAAAATAACTCAATTTCGAACAAATCTGCAGCAATCTCTGCATGTGGGGTCTGGATTAAAGCTTTTGCTGTAAACTAGCAGTCAACATACAGATTCTATACACCCATTTGATGTAAACCAGCAGTCAACATACAGATTCTATACAAAGTATCGGATAAGGACGATTCACAACGCATTGGTTTGAATTAAATTTGTGTCCAAATGCCTTCAGCAGGATATAAGGCATGAAGCGCTTTAATCCAGTGCACCCCCCTGCTTGTTGCAGCTGTGCCTTATATTTTATCAATAAAGGCAGGGCTCGAGTCCTCCCGGAACGCGTGGGAACGGCGTTCCTGCACTTTTTCCACAGCAGGAACGCCATTCCCATTTGTGGTCCTGCAGGACTTGTTTGCCCACGAGGTTAACAAGGCATTACTCTCAGCCTCCACACAGTTATTTATATGCATACGAGCGAATAATTTTTTTAGGGGGAGTAGGTGGATCTTGGGTGAGTTCCCACACTTTTTTCCCCAGGACTTGACCCCTGAATAAAGGTATTGAATAAATGGTATTGATCATTTATAACTATTCAAGTAGATTGAGGCATATTTCTTCACAATTAATACAGCTGCTATACTATAGAAATCCCCTCTTTAACCTTGCACTGCCGTGACCCCATGAAGGATAGATTTTCCAAGTAAGTGGGAAGTAATTCAATCTCATAATATCAGGAATTAGGTGGCTTGACTGAAACCTGACAAAAAGTGTGAATATTGTGCTTACGCAACGTATGATCAAATATTGCAAGTAAATTTCCATTATTTTTGCCTATGCCAGGAGTGTTTGAAACTTTACATTTTTTTGTGGCCCTAGAAGGCAGTTGATTTTATATGTAGTATTCAGCAAACTTAAACTTCAAGGAATCCAGGTTTAAAATGGAAAAATGTGATTCTTTGTTGAACTAGTTTGCATATGCCCACCCAGAACTCTTTGCAGTTCATTGCAAATCACTGCACATTTTGTGATTTCTGTGGGAAAAGCAAGTCTTATTGCTTGCCTGGTGTGTGTAGATGTGTGTTTAATAATATATATATAAAATACTGTTTGGGGTTTTTTTTTATTTCATTTTTTTTCTTATTTTTTTTTTCTGTAAATGACAGATTTCAATTATAAAATCACTTGATTAAAAATGAGCAAAGGTACCTGGATGGAATGGGAACTTCTGTAAGACCTGATAAAAGGACTGCAGGAGACAACCTTACAAACGCAACAACTGCACGATCTAAAAATTCAAGTTCACCAACGAGGATGTTTGAAGCTTCAGCTCCTGGTGGAATTTTTTTCATAAAATGTAGGTCAAACTAGGAAAGAAAAAGAAAAGAAAGGAAGAAAATTATGATATTTTTTTTAATGAAGTAGAAAATATCAGTTTTCTGTCTGATGCACATTTTTTCATCACGGGAAAATTCATTCCTGTTCTATGTTCAATCTGTGAACCACTGGTTCTGTTGCTTTGATAGTCTAATCAATGCTCCCATCTAATTGTGAGCTGGTTTTAAAACTCTACCTAAGCCTAATACTGTTGCCTAAAAATTTGGTGAACTTATATTGTCTTCTTTGTTTAAGAATGAATCCAGTATGCAGAGATGCCGTTTCCAAATCTTGCTTGCAGACAATCTAATGCCTCGTTTCCACTGAGCGGACCGGTTCGGTTCAGTTCGGTACGGTTCGCTATTTTGGGTGTTTCCATTATGAAAGTGGTCCATACAAGCGAACCGTACCAATCCATTCAGGGTCCTGCTTCAGATGTAGGGCCATAGAAAATTGAACGGTTCAGTTAGGGCGGAACTCCTATACAAGCCATTGATTGGTGGACAGGAAGAGCATTTTTTCTAAACCCCGCATGGCCCTGAAAGTCTGACTTGCAGTGGAAACGCTCACCAGAATGGGCTGGTCCATTCCAAACCTTCCAAACTGTACCAACCCGAACCGTTCTGCTCAGTGGAAACGAGGCATATGTCTCATCCAAGTTTCATCCATGCTTATAGTTCACACACTTTCAAGTTAACCCCAATGTATTTTCATTAAAATGCTGGCATACTCTGCCTCTTTTGTGCATGGCCTCAAGCCATGCCGCACAAACAAAACCTTTCAATTTAATTGTTTGCATCTTTTAAGGTATCAGGTGTACTGTTTCCACCTCGATCCAGGAAATCTGGACCTGCTGTTATGTTCAATGATTCATCTCACTAATATGTATCTGCAGTTATTTTATTGCCAAAGATGATATTATGTTGTTTTGTGTCTCTGCAATGGCCTAACAAACAGTAATGTACAGTGTCGTTTTTCATTGTATATTTAACCTAGTCGCTACCAGTGATTTGCACTCTACTAATTAAACAGTTAAAGTTTAAAGAAATATATTTTTATTACAACTCTTTAAATGTCTTTGTATTTCATTTAATCAGCTTAATATATTGCAAACAAGTCTTTAATCATCTAAACACCAATCACGGGGACCAAATTCCTACAAAAACTGTTAAAATGGACATTTTTTGAAATAACATTTCATCAGCCATCTGTCTTACATACCAGCACACATTCCCTGTTAACATTTTCAACATAATTCATGCAAATGTTGCTGGCGTTAAACCAGAGTTTGTGAATACTGCACCAAAGATTGCTTTATTTTGTAAAATATTTATACAACTAACGTTCCAAAAAATAAAAATAATGTACCTATAAATCAGCATAGACAAACTGATATCTATGTTTGAAAAATTAATTTTAATTTATGTTTTACTTTTTACAAATATATCCTCGGAAACCCAACAGCTGGCTTGAAGAAATCTCCGCTGGTTCACAAGTGTCTCTCTGTAAACGACTGAACCATTGCTTTACTCACCTGTTGTAAAGCACGGTTAGCATGACTTTCTGACCTGTTGGTGTTGTTTTGACCGAGGATAGGTTTGTAGAATACTGTTGTAGAGGATGAGATGTTTGTATATATCACACCAGGTTTGGAAGAAGAAAATAATAGTCCATGGAGCATCTCAGTTACCCGATAACAAGTGACACTATTAGTGATAATGTCCAAATTGGCAAACTGTGTGACAGACAATCTCTAGGTCTGAACTTTTTGAATAATTCTAACCCACTTTTAATTCTGCCCTCTATTCCTCGGTTGTTTTACTCTCCTATCTAACCAACAAAACACATCTCTATCTCCCTCTAGCTTTCCTCCTCCATTTGTTCATATCCCCTTCCTTCAGAACTGACTCTGGCAGTGGAGACACATGTCTCTCTTTTTGAATCCTGGCAGTAAGGGATTTTTCCTCTGGCAGGACTCAACTGTTATTCCAGCTTCAGCTGTGCAATATTTGCGAAGAGGACGGTAACACCACATCTCATTCTCTATTCACACACACAAAAGATTCTCAACAGATTCTCAGTAAGTAATCCTCTGCCATGATTCACAGACGATGTCACTTTGCTGGGCAAAAGGGGAAGAGGTGACTGGTGACCAGCAGGTTGTCTATAGTTCGGATGCAATATCCTGATTTCCCAGTAGGCCAGTCTTGTCCTTACTGAATACAGTTCTGAAAGCTTACATTGGGTTTTAAAATCTTCTTATTGCTTTTTATAAATTCAATATTAAATATTGGCATTTTTAATTTGTGAATCCAGAAGAGATTGAGTTTGCCACCCTACACTGCCACTAACATAAATAATCACTGTGGAATGTTTGCAATAATCAATCTTTGAGAAAAAAGATCAAAACTCTATAAATACTAAGCATAGTAAACAATGTTCACTTCATTTAAATATATATAATATAGAAGGATCACTGTACTAACTTTCATAGGTAGCAAATCGATTAGGTGGCTTTATATATCTGTCTGTCTGTCTGTCTGTTTATTTATCTATCTATCTATCATTCACATAAACAGATGAAGCCCTCGGGGTATATAGAAAGTACACAGTTTGCATATAAAATGACATACATGAGAATGAGAAAGATCTCTTCCTGACACAATACTCTTAATCTATAAATAAATAGAACTGTAATTAAAGCTGTCATATGAGCTAGTCTTGAGATTTATACATGTGAAATGTAAGACATGCAGAATACAGATGGATTACTAACATTTGTTATTAATTACAGAAAATATGTATAGCTATTTTGCATTAGTTAAATACATCGAAGAATTAAATCAGAAGGCATTTATCTTCCATTTACCTTAGTAACATCAAGACTGCTGTTTTCTCTACTGACATCATTCTTGTTTTCAGTGCAGGAGGGAACACTTTGAGGAGATACAAGTTGGCCTGCTAAAAATATAAAAATTCTAAATAAAAGGTTCTTAAAAATTCATGTTAACTAAATACAAAACAATGATAAATTGTGCTACACTCGGGAATGTGTATATTTGCAATATCCTCTACAGATCGATAGATTAGCTATTCATATATACAGGTCTGCCTATTTATCTATTTACATCTAGATTTAATACATTACTTTCTTTAAGATTACAGAAATCTAAAAGTGAAAGAACAACATCACAACTTTACCAGGGAATAGAAAATAAATTGACATATATTCATGAGATTGACACTTCTTCTGTAGCCATCATTTTGTATAACAATTTTAATAGGTTGGGGGGGAATACATGCAATTTTCTGAGAATACTTATACCTCCATCAACAAAAAAGTCAGACAATACACGCATTAAATCTATATCATGCAATATTCCAGGTCAATGTTCTCATTCCTTTCTGTGCTCTGCTATATTTCAAAGTTCTGTGAGGTTTATTCAAAATCTGTCCTGTCTAGCTCACAAAATAACTATTTAAACTTTCGTATATAAATAACCAAACTACATAAAATGTCCTAACTAATTTTGCAGACAGTAGTTGTATTGTCAGAACTGTCAGCATTTGATGTTATTTCAATGGAAAGATTATGCTTCCAAATACTGTACAGGGCAGTAAATGATATCACAAAGTTAAAGCATTATATTTTTTCTGATTTGCTGGTATGAACTTGGGAGACATTCTCTCTCCCCAGCTCCTCTCCTGGCATATCAGCAATGCGAAAGAATTTAAGTTAAGGACAGAAGCCATGACATATATGTTTTGCCTGGTAATGTAACTCCCACCACGTTTATTCCAGTGTTGTCATTAAGGACAAGAGCACAAAAGGGCAAGTAATAGTCACATAATAGTCACATCTAAGTACTGAAGTTAAAAATGCTGTTATGTTAAAAGAGATTAATCCTTAAATCATGAGGTGTACGCAAAAAAAGAACCATTCTCCAGTTAACAATTATATTTTTTAGAAATTTTGAACTTCTAAACTTTTCAAGGACTGTGTTAGTTTTTGCTTTATTATTTGCAAGAAGATATTTGTGCAAAGATAGGCTGTTCAAATTTGTAAAACAAAAAAAAGAGAGAGAGATCTTGGTGGAGGGGAAGAGGAGAGCACACAGCTGTGCGGGCTTGTGACAGTGAGGATGTAAACATATGTAGGTTTAAGTTTGGATGTATGTGCACCTGTTGTTATTGTAGAAGAGAAGGTTTCCTAGGGACACCTCAAAAGAACTCACATGGGGTGAAAAGTTTAGCAGCAGTAAGAAAAGAGTAAATTTTAAGAGAATATTTTGAGGAACTGTTTTGTGGTTTGCTTAGCAGTGATGTTCGTTTCTGCTTGTCACTCTTAGACATCAAGAATAATTTAGGAAACAGTTTCATTTAGAATGTGTGTATCAGATGAGGAAGAACTTTAAATTTGCCAATTTGTAGCCAATTAAATGCATACATAATGACCTTCTATGTAATCATGTATCTTTATATTGCCAAGTTAAATGTTCTTGGTCAGAATTCTGTATTAATTCTCCCCGTTAATCATGGGGCTTCTTTTCTGTATGCAGATCAATTAACACATTTCTGAGCTTGCTATTCTAATCTGAATTTGTGGCTTTTTAAAAGTGGAAGAAAGCTAACAGTTTTGGGGGCTCGTCCAACACCATGGTAACACCATGCAACAAAACAAAACCAGCACCTCAGCATGTGCATGGGGCATTAACTCCGACTGGTCACCCAAAAAGTAAGCTATGCTTTTATAATATAGCATTCATTTAAAAGACTGTGGGGCACTGTGTACAACGTTGGATTTCTGTGTCCCGATCTAAATCTTGTTTATTAACCACTAAGTATAAGTCATTGTTATATTGGCACCGGTGTACACACATGCAAGAATAAGCCCTTGGGAATTTTCACATACTTGTGTAGTCCAGGCAACCATCGAGAAACAGTATCAAAATTGCATTGGCAAAATAGCAACGTCAACATTTGCTATTATAATAAGTCACCTAAGTGAACTAACCTGGCTGTGTTTAGTTCATGAGGGTGAACAGTTGTACCTATGAGAATCTAGCTTTGTACAAGGATAAGTAAACCTGTCTGTGACCAGTTGTTCAGCCAGACAGCAAAACATTGTATATTCTCATTTGCATAACAGCCCTCTCCATAGTATTTATAATTTACTCAACAGCAGCAAGCATGCACATATCTCTGTGAATGCATACACAGGTCATAACAAAGGAGTTTGCTCAGATACATTACGCCACTTCTCTCTAGGTCTGAAGCATGCATCTTCAAACACATATATCTCATGTGCCTCATGAGTAGGACAATTCACACAGCAATCAGTAACGTTTTAGCAGAACAAAAGACCATATGTTTGTACCAGTCCCCCAGCCAAAGCTTTCCAGCTCTTCACTGGCAACCATGCACTATCTGATGCGGTAACAAAGTAGAATTGTACAAGCATTTTTACTGGGTGTAAACCTTGTTCTAACTCTGATATCTATACTGTTGTATTTCTATAGTTGCCATATTTGCAATTTATTGTTAAACATCTTAGCTGCAATTGTTATGAATTGTTTTAGAATAGCAATAATAATTTAATATTTAGAGCAAAAATAATTGGGGCAGGCAGTCTTTCCAGGTTGTCATAGAGGTAAATAACAGTCTCAAATGAAATCTATATTTATGATTAGTAATATTGTACATTGTACATCTAGGGATTCACTGTGATGGCAATTTAGTCTAGTGCGAATTATAAGAAATTCAAAACAGTTAAAATACACATAGTGAAACAACAACTTGCTAAACAGCTCATATGGAAGCGTATTCAGTTGTTGGCTGAGCCTAAAGAGCAAGCCACCATTCTAGAAGTTACTGCTTAAACATGGCATTGAACTAATATAGCCAGAAAAATGGTTGTTATTTTTTTTTTTTTATAAATGTCTAAATCTAAATAAAGGCAACCATCTATATGATAATATTTGAACTTGAGTGAAGCATGTGATAGAAAAAAAGCACAGCCTTAACAAGGACGTAAGTGTTGGGCAACAAAGGTGTAGTAGATTTACATAGGCTTTAGAGGTCTGTTCTGTGGCCAGTTAAAAGTAAGTTGTAGAGTTCTCCTGAAAAAGACAGCTTGCCAATATCAACTTCATAAAAGGTGATGAATTGGGCTTCATAAAAGGCAATGCATTGGGATCAGTGTGTTAGCACACAAAAATACTTGTAGGGAGCTCTCACCTACAAGACTATGGATCAGTTCTGCACTATACATGCATGCACATGGACACATCATTAGTCCTCTATACTGCCCGGTGAGATAGCTCAGTGTGCTAATGCATCATCAGTAAAATCTGTTCAACCCTTGGGTTATAGGTTCAAATCCAAGCAGGGTTGACTCAGTCCTTCTGAGGTAGACAAAATGGTTTGGGTATTACTCATTAAATTGGGTAATAGTAACAACCCCTGATGTTGGGCGAAGGTAACATTCCCTCTATGTACTTGAAAACCACAATGTACCTTTCCTGGTTAAATCGTTTGTTATTATTAATACAACCTGATGCGTCTCTATTAGAATCACTAGACAACATGATTCATATCAAGTTCTTTTGTCTTAAAGGGAAACTCCAGTGCCAGAAAAACGATCCGTTTTTCTGGCACTGGAGGGTCCCTCTCCCTCCCACCCACCAATCCCCGGTTACTGAAGGGGTAAAAACCCCTTCAGTCACTTACCTGGGACAGCGGCGATGTCCCTCACCGCTGTCTCCGCCTCCGCGACGCTCCTCCTAGTGATTACGTCGGCCGGTGGGCGAGACTAATCTCGCTCACCGGCCGAGGAGACCTAATGCGCATGCGCGGAAATGCCGCGCATGCGCATTACGTCTCCCCATAGAAAAGCATTGAAAAATCATTTCAATGCTTTCCTATGGCGTTTTGAGCGACGCTGGAGGTCCTCACACAGCGTGAGGACGTCCAGCGACGCTCTAGCACAGGAAACCTGTGCTAGAAACAAGGAAGTGACCTCTAGTGGCTGTCTAATAGACAGCCACTAGAGGTGGAGTTAACCCTGCAATGTAAATATTGCAGTTTATGAAAAACTGCAATAATTACACTTGCAGGGTTAAGGGTAGTGGGAGTTGGCACCCAGACCACTCCAATGAGCAGAAGTGGTCTGGGTGCCTGGAGTGTCCCTTTAAAAGTTTTTGGATTGGACAAAGCCCAGCATGAAGCAGAGTTCATGAGTGAAAGTGATAGATCATCATTAACTACACTAACCAGTTCTGTAGTTAATAAAAGATACATTTTTGGGGTTCTAATAGTTTAATTTTTTTTCAAGGGCTAGATTAGATATATAAAAATTGCTTTATTTGAACAGAGTCCATTGAACCTTGCACGTCCACATAACACAGTAGCAATTTGTACTTTTCCAGAGGTTCCTGATTCATAATATTTGTTCAATTTATTCAAGGGAAGAAAGATAGCTTCTAAAAATAATTTTACAGTTTAAGCATATCCTTATAAATGTTATCCTTAAAGCTTCCAACATCTTTCGCAGACAAGGTAATCTTTGTTTTGTTTGAACTGTATTTTATTTGCTTGATCCCTCAGCTAACCAGTACAATGGTAGCTCAGCATTTAAAACCACTTTGTCAGAGATGTAATTGATAACAGTAAGTGTTAGGTTTGGTATTTTCTGTTGGTTTAAGACAAGCTATCTAATGTTAACATGCTTTCACTATTGTTTCTGTCCTGTTCCATTCTATTTCAAAAGCAGATAGTGAAATAGAATGGATAAAGATACTGATCTTCTAACTGAAACTGGAATGAAAATTATAAACATTTGTGTCCACTGCACGGATATTTACCTACATGCTGGTATTTAAATAATTTAGATACATTATGCATTAGATAGGCTATATTTTCATGTGTGTGTGTGTGTGTGTGTGTGTGTGTGTGTGTGTGTGTGTGTGTGTATATACACCTGTAGCTATTATTTTGTAGGCAGCTTGCTTGTTTAAACGAATCAGTGATATTCACTAAAAATGAAAATCAAAGAAAATTCAAAATGTATTTCAAATTGTTGGCAAAAATAACTGAAATTGAAGCATAACTAACATAGATAATTTTCCAATTCAAGTATATATCAACTTTAAATATGAGATTTCCTTTAAATTTACTTTGAATTCCCAACAATTCTCACTTCAGTGAATATCTGTTGATCTGTTAATGATAAGAAATATTATTAAATATTTTGCTTTAATAAAATAGAAAGAGAACGTGTAGTTAGACATCAATGGTTAAATCACACATTAACAAGAAACAAGGCAATGGAATATTTGTGATTCTGAGTTAAATTGATAACCAATTCTTCTGCTATAACTAGACTTGTTGTTTTCTGCATGATTATTGGATGGACATGTGTTTGATGTAGTCTGTGCTAACTCTATATCTTGAATAAAATGTCAGGCTTAATTTTGTTTTTTTATCTCAGAGATGAACTGTTTTATCCTCACATATCAATGAGCATTGATAGAGGGCATGTATTTATTTCATATTGGCTGAGTTTATGATACTCATTCACACACTTTAGCAGAAGCTCACTTTGACTCGATTTTGATAGAAATACAACTCAATTTGTGAGTGCTCAATTTTTAGTTTTTAATGATTAGACATCTTTTTATGAGACATACCACAGTTAAAAGTATTTTTCTATGATATAGATAATACAAAGCCTTTTGTTAGAAAAATACTTTTAACTGTGGTATGTCTCATAAAAAGATGTCTAATCATTAAAAACTAAAAATTGAGCACTCACAAATTGAGTTGTATTTCTATCAAAATCGAGTCAAAGTGAGCTTCTGCTAAAGTGTGTGAATGAGTATCATAAACTCAGCCAATATGAAATAAATACATGCCCTCTATCAATGCTCATTGATATGTGAGGATAAAACACATATCCGAAATCACCTATCACTTCATTAAGATAAAGCATACAGATTCTATATGCTTTATCTTAATGAAGTGATAGGTGATTTCGGATAAGTAATGTACTGACTGACATAGGCAAGGTTACATCTAGATGTATCTAAATGAATTATACTTACGTTTATATACTGAACTGTACTATTACAGTCAATGCATGCAAAGGATCAGTCACATACACGAGTAGATGAGTAGTCAAACAAAGACATGCAATTTGTGTTGGACTACATCTCCCACAAGCCTCCACCAGACACTTGTTGTTTTTGTGGCACAGGATACTGAGAGATATAGTGATATAGATATAGTGAGTAGAGGACACTCCCCGATAAAGACATTTAGTCACATTAACCTAATATCCAAGCAGTGTTCATTTTAGTTTTTACACTACCTCGAAAACCTTCAACGGACTTTTAGAGAGGCCAAAGGGTAGGAGATGAGAGAGGAACAGAGATGAGATGAGCCTGTTAGAGACACATACAACAAAGACAGAGTAAAACAAGGAAAGGATGAATGACAATCACAGTAAACATGGCCCTTATATGTTAAAACATTCCCATTGCACAAATCCGAGCTGAGAGTTCATATCGAGTATCAATGGTTTAAAAAGTGTAATCACAACAAAAAACAAAATTGGGAGGGGTGAGGGGGGTTGAATTTCGGCATACATGGTATCTCCATAGATGATGCAGAGGGGAACAGAATAACTCTTCTTGTTGTTAAGCACTAAGCACCAAGTTCACGGGCAAATTTCCAATAATAAAAGGCGAAACAAAGGTAATGCACCATTTTTGCAGGGCTGTGAATAGGTGTCCCTCCATTTCTGCCACATCTAGAGGACTGTGGGTGTGCCGTTAGTATAGATGCCAAGGAAATTGTCCATGAACAAGGAACATGAATACAGGCCTAAATATGTAAATCATGCTTTAATCTAAAAAAGCCTATAAATTA
The DNA here is from genome assembly GCF_036172605.1 of Pelobates fuscus. NCBI lineage: Eukaryota > Metazoa > Chordata > Amphibia > Anura > Pelobatidae > Pelobates > Pelobates fuscus. Next base: position 33,706,524 of record NC_086324.1, on the reverse strand, counting down.
GCATAATTTAAATTATAGCATGCAAAAGCTTAGTATGCAAATGTATAGATTCTTGAATGTTGCATATTTTATTGATTCCATAAAGACTTTATTTAAAAAAAAAAACATAGCATTCTATGCAAGGAGAAATAGGAGCAAAAGTAAACATGTAACACATTTGTTAAAGTTGTATGCTGATAGGCTGCTTGGAGTGTACAACCAAATAATGGCAGCTCAGTAAGTCCACTGAAAATAAAAGTAAAATTGTGCACGTTCTCTTACTTTCACACTTTTTAAACTTCTCTGAATGATCTTCTTACACAAACTCAGCTGAAGGCGAAGTTTAGTGAAAGATAATGCTCAGCATGTTCATTAATGTGTTAATTACAGAAATACATGCAAGCAAAAAATAACTCTAAAAAGTGTTATGAAAAAATAACTAAATCTCGCTGTGTAAGACTGAGAAGTTTGTCTATATATCATATATTTGTTCATTTTAATTAGCACTAAAGATATCATTTTACAAAGCATCACTGTCATGAAAATTTGTCACCTGCTGGATTTGCTCACTGCTGTCCTGTCTAGCTCATAAGCCTCGCTGGGTTTGCTATAATCTTACATCATTACTTATAACTTATATGAATGCAAAACTAGCATCGCAATATATAATATTTTTTTTTTTGAGATTTCATTTTTTTATGTGTAAACTTATACTAAAAGTGTATTTCACCCCAATGATATATTTAGTCAGAATCTGCAGCAAGTGCACCAAGTAAAGTTCTTTGAAAACTGCTACGCATTCATTCTAGCAGACTACACACGAATCATATTAAGCGTCTTAACCCCCAGCTGTATAACATACTCAGTGATTTTATATTTTTGTTAAGAGTGAATTCAGTGACCATTTTAAATGACCATGTGACGAGAGTGTTGCATCGGACACCTTTAATTTTTTTTTACCAAAAAATCCTCACCTTATAGTGATAATGCAAGCAAAATGTATAGATTGTGCTTAAAAATGTATATATTTATATTCTCGCTGTGAGCATTGCCTTAGTACAGAGTTCCTCACAATATAACATGACCATTTGATACTAAGCAGTAATATCAGTAAATATCCCACTTGGTAAGTAAATGAAACCTTTACATTTTATTCCAATATGACCAGCGTATGTGGGTAAGTAACGTATTGCTTAAAATTTCTGAACCCATGCCTTCAAGAGACATAAAAATATATATTTGTTTAAGTTTTGTTTTCTCTACAGGAGCAAAATAAAAAAATATACATTTCCTTTAGTAACGGTCTAGAAATGCAATTACTTTATAAAATACTCCTGCCTCAGTGTGATACAAAGAAGCTTACTGGCTACTGAAATTCAGCAACATGTGCCCAAACTAATGTAATCATGTAATTAGTACAACGGTCCCTAATTGGACCCCTTAGCTCTCAACTTCCAACAGACCCTGACTGTTCGACATCAAGACCACCAGTGCTGATTGGCAGAGGAATATACTGACATTGTTAGCATGCGTCTTCAGATCGATTAAGTGGTGGTTGACATATACTGATATGTATCTGCAAAGATATATAATTTTACACCACACCTGCTGTGACATTTAGCACACAATTAGGGTGAAGCCAGGGGTATGGGGAAATGAAAGCAGGAGAGGTTAGAGCATAAGTAACAAAAAGGAAACAGAGAGGTAAAGAAAAAAAAAGAAGCAAAACGTGCCATTTCCACAATTAGCTAATCAACTGTTTAGATCTGGACTGAATCTTTTATGTTTCTGGGCATGCTGAACTGAATATCTCAAAGTATTGCACTGGTTAAACAGTGACTGTGACGTTAAAGGGAAGACCGTTGCGTATTTTTGTCATTAAATAGACAATACCATTATAAAAGCTATTTGACTGTCACAATTTATGTAACAGTGTAAGTAGTGTAACTTACATTGGCAAAATTCCCTATCCGATGTTCTATGAAGTTTTTACTTGGTAGTCCATGTAATATATAAAGATAATTATTGAGGACAGTGAGTTCCCTGAGAGATACAGTAACTGATAGATGGCACCACTTGTTAAAGAATTATAAGGGAAGACGTTTCCATATCCATGATAGGTTAAGGCTCTTGTGGGGACCTTGATTACATCTTTTTTAAATGATGAAATATAGTTAGAAAAACGTTTTAAATTATTTTTTTCAAAATATTAAAATATCCAAAATATATCATATCATTAATATATTTTTCAAAATATTAATTTAAAAAAAAATATTGAATCATTTGAAAAGCCTAAGCAAAAATATAAAATCAAGGTCTGAAAGAGTTGATGATTCTTATACGTTAGGTCACTGCGTTAGGTTATCTATGTACAGAGTAAAAAGGTTTATACAAGTAACAAGATGAAACTCGTGAAATGCTTCTGTATCAATCCTCACAGCAGGCAAATTGTACACATGATTTATACATCTGCAGGCTACAACCAGACCGTACACTCAGTTACTGAAAGAAAGCTGATTGCATTCTGCAGATGTATAAATCATATGCTATTGTTATCTTGTTTCAAAGATAAACAGAATTTTGCTGACTTTCCTCCTGTTATGTGAATAGAAAATATCCTCTATAAATTATTTGAGAAATGCACAATGAGGGTTGGTGATAATATGCTCTGAGGAAACCTTTTCAGTTATGTTATGTTTTGTTACACTACTCGGAATTCATGATATTAAATGTTTGGGTTTATACCAGCGGTTCCCAAGTTGTGTGCCCCGGCGCCCTGGTGCTATGATGATAGCACCGGGAACTGTGCTCTCCCCTGCTGGCTCTGCAGGACCGGAGAGGAGATCAGCTCTCTTCCTCTCTGGCCCGCTAGCACTTTGCTGCCAGACGGCTGGGAGGGTGGACCCGGGGGAGCTCTAACCTGCTGGGTTCTTCTCTCGCGAGCTCGGAGCATTCCCGCAGTTACCATGGCAACGCTCTGAATCTTGCGAGAATAAACTCTAGCAGCTCTTAAGGCTGCTAGAGTTCACTGTCACCACCAGGTCTTTCCCACCAGGACCATCAGGGATTGCAGGAAATGTCCCCCCTCCTAGGCAAAGGTAAGCAGGGAGCGGAGACATCATTTTTATTTTTAATTAAAAAAAAATAAAGTATATATTTATTAATTTGCCACTCCTACCCCCACAGACCCCACACCACACAATAGCTCCCCCATACACACACACTGCCCCCATACACACACACTCCCCCATACACACACACACACTGCCCCCCATACACACACACTGTACCCCCCACACACACTGTACCCCTCACACACACTGTACCCCTCACACAACCTGCCCCACCTCACACACACTGTACCCCTCATACACACTGTACCCCTCACACAACCTGCCCCCTACACACTCACACTGTACCCCTCACACTCACACTGTACCCCTCATGCACAAACTGCCCCACATGCACACACTGCACTCCTCACACACACAAACTACATCCTTCACAAACACAATGCACCCCTGTACACACACAGCATCTCTCACACACACACGCTCACTGCACCCCTCACACACACAAATACCCTACAGCCCCTATCCCTTAAACAGTTTAACAACTTACCCTGGGAGGGCACTACGGCACTACTGGCACCATAACCACTACAACATAATGTAGTGGTTATTGTGCCTGGATTGTTTCTTTAAATAATCTACCAGTGCAACTCCCAAGGTAAGGGGCCCAGTATATGCCACAGCGCTGTACATATATACAACCTAGAACATTGTTTTGACTTGGGGTGCCTTGGAAAAATATTGAAATATTAAGGGCGCCTTGAACCACTGGTTTATACAGTTTAGCCTAACTAACAGGCCCTCAGGATCACATATGGACCAAACCTTCTCTTTAATACCCGACATTCACCAGATCACTCCATCCGCAAATCAAAATATTGTTAGAATTCATAAATTTCTGTATTCTCATAATTTACCACCTTTATTACTGCAGCCTTACATACTTAATTTTGTCTAGCTAAAACCCAATTTTATTACATGTGTTACACGTGATGTGTAAATACAATAATCAGTTCTACTAGTTTCTACCAATAACTGCATCTCTAATTTTTAAATCTGGATGTAATTTCCATATCATTTCTCTAAATCATCCCCAATTTAGCGAGTTAATCTCACCGTATTGTCACATGCCTCTGATTGTGCATCAAAAATGAATGGTTATTGTTCAGTCATTTTTAAAGCATGTTTTCTTCCAAAAAAAAAACATTCCTTTTATTTCAAATAGTCACTTCTCATTTTAATTTTTTTCCTCTACAAACAATTTAAAAATGGCAACCATCAAAAATCTACAACTCAAACAGGATGTAGAAAAGGGACCAGGTAGAACGATTACCATCCAAAACAAGTTTATCGCAATGCAAAAATCTCTATTTTGGCTCAAGCAAAACCATTTATCAACGCTTTCCTCTAATTCACATGTGCTTTCCCACTCTATAAGCCAGCACTAATGAAAGCCTACAGTGTCCAAAGACCGTGTTCAATTTTAGATGCAATGATTCCTACACTTTTCTCTTGTTTTCTTAATTTCACACCCTCCTCTCACTTTCATCCAGCTGTAGATTTTTCTTTAACCAGTTATTCTCACTGTGCCATGTGACATCTCCGTTCAATAGACTCATTAGCTCAATTCAATAAAAAAAAAATGTGTTTTTGACATCTAAAAAAAAATTCAAATAATTTGATTAATCACACGTGACAATTTTACTTGCATGCTTCTCTCATTAACCAATACCATCACAAACGTTCGAGTGAGACAGGTTGAAATACTATACAAGAAATTGACTTCCTGCAAAAAAATATTTTACATGCATCACTTAACCTGGTTACTGGAGCAAAGAAAATATCGAAAGGATACAGTTCCCTGGTGTTTAAGGAAGAGTTATTAATAATATACTAACGGCCTTTTAAAAAAATCAAGAAAACATTTCACCTTGTCAGATAGTTCATTCACAAACCATTCTGCTACAGCTAAACTCAGAATGTGCCACAATCAGTCATACATACATACAAATACAAACATGTACTTAACAACAAACAGCACATCATTGAGTAATCATCTCAGAGATTTACATCTAGCAATTTTCTGGTTGTAAATCTTATAATTAAAGAACAATAGCAGTTTCCTCAATTTATTTGTTCATGATTAAAGAACACATACTTGAGCGAAACCTTATAATCAGTAAGGCAATTACATTTTTACCCTGCAGAGCTTTTGAACAATATGTTGGGGGAAGAAACTGAGATGTTTAAATTAATAATAATACTAAAGAGATTTAATTAAAATTGCTTAATGCACTTTTAGATGGCAATATAATTGACCATTTAGCAGCCATAAAAGGCTGTTTGTTACTAGAATGGTTAAAACGCTGCGAGTTCATCAGTTCAACATATTTAGGAGGTAATATTGCCCCCATTTAGGTACCTTCCAAAGTGCATAACTTGCTGGGAAAAATATTCAGGCTTTTCACCCAGAAAACATTCTGGTAACTTGCTCTGCAATCTACAAGAACAGGGGCTTTCAAACCATTTTGCCCATGCAAAAATATATATTTTTTAAGATGCACAGGATGTGGGGCTCTACAGCCACTGATTATAATGACGCTGATACCTATAACAACCCATACAAACGTACTAGCTGAGAATGATGGGGAAAAGTAAAAATGTGAGCAACCCCTGACTGTGAGCAGACATTCACCCAATCAACCCTATGCATATAGAATAAAGGAAGATGGGAGAACAGTGAGGGAAGACAGTATTTGATACCATGCTGATTTTGAACATTTGCCTACTGACAAAGAAATTAGCAGTCTATAATTTTAATGGTAGGTGTATTTTAACAGTGAGATACTGAATAACAAACAAAAAAATCCAGAAAAACGCATGTCAAAAAAGTTATAAATTGGGTCACTACTGTTTTCTCTGAAGTTATATGAGTTCGCAAATTTTTATTTTTTTTGGAATGTAATTTGTAATGTAATGTAATCTTTTGTAATGTACCCCTTCTCCCGCACTCTGCTACCCCAAAAACAGCCTACGAAACTAGATCATAAATCCATAATGTACTTAACGCATAAGGGTATGAAAGTAACAATTGGAAAAGATATGCAGATACTTCAAAATACCGATATGTGAAAGTGAATGCACCTATGTAACCCCTCCCCCTTTTTCCATTCTGTATCCCAAATTTCGTTTCTTTCAACCCCTACAAAAAACTAAGAAAATTATAAATAAAGAGTTTATAAAAAAGTTATAAATTGATTTGCATGTCAATGAGTGCAATAAGTATTTGATCCCCTACCAATCAGCAAGATTTCTTGCTCCAAGGTATCCAGGTAATGAGCTGAGGTTAGGAGCACTATCTTAAAGGGAGTGCTCCTAATCTCAGCTTGTTATCTGTATAAAAGACACCTGTTCACAGAAGCAATCAATCAATTAATCAGATTCCAAACTCTCCACCATGGCCAAGACCAAAGAGCAATCCAAGGATGTCAGGGACAAGATTGCAGACCTACACAAGGTTAGAATGGGCTACAAGACGAACGCCAAGCAGCTTGGTGAGAAGGTGACAGCATTTGGTACGATTATTTGCAAATGGAAGACACACCTCGTGGAGTTTCAATGATCATGAGAATGGTGAGGAATCAGCCCAGAACTACACGGGAGGATCTTGTTAATGATCTTAAGGCAGCTGGGGCCATAGTCACCAAGAAAACAATTGGTAACACACTATGCCGGGAAGGACTGAAATCCTGCAACTCCCGCAAAGTCCCCCTGCTCAAGAAAGCACATATACATGCCCGTCTGACGTTTGCTAATGAACATTTGAATGATTCAGAGGAGAACTAGGTGAAAGTGTTGTGGTCAGATGAGACCAAAATCAAACTCTTGGCATCAACTCAACTCCCCGTGTTTGGAGGAGGAGGAATGTTGCCTATGACCCCAAGAACACCATCCCCACCGTCAAACATGAAGGTAGAAACATTATCCTTTGGGTGCGTCTTTCTGCAAAGGGGACAGGACAACTGCACAGCATCAAAGGGACAATGGACTGGGCCATGTACCATCAAATGTTGGGTGAGAACCTACTTCCCTCAGCCAGGGCATTGAAAATGGGTCATGGATGGGTATTTCAGCATGACAATTTCCCAAAACACACAGCCAAGACAACAAAGGTGTGGCTCATGAAGAAACACATTAAGGTCCTGGAGTAACCTAGCCAGTCTCCAGACGTTAATCCCATAGAAAATCTGTGGAGGGAGCTGAAGGTTCAAGTTGCCAAATGTCAGCCTCGAAACCTTAATGACTTGGAGAGGATCTTCAAAGATGAGTGGGACAAAATCCCTCCTGAGATACGTGCAAACCTGGTGGCCAACTACAAGAAATGTCTGACCTCTGTGATTGCCAACCAGGGTTTTGCCACCAAGTACTAAGTTGAAGGGGTCAAATACTTATTGCAAATCAATTTATAACTTTTTTGACATGCGTTTTTCTGGATTTTTGTTGTTGTTATTTTGTCTCTCACCATTAAAATTATAGACTGATCATTTCTTTGTCAGTTGGCAAATGTTCAAAATCAGCAGGGGTTCAAATACTTTTTTCCCTTACTGTATTTGCTGAGCTTTTCATGTTATAAAAGCTCCTAGACATGAGTTTATGGCCACCTGATAAAAAATGAAAATTAGGCACTTGCTATAATGAAAGGGGAGACCAGGCAGCAGTAGCCTAAAACAAGGATTCCCTAACCTTGCAGACAATAAACAGTTTACCAAAACAAGAGATAAGGTAGCCGTGTTGTGTATGAATAGGGAAGTAGATAATATAGAGTACAACCTTTTAGTGTGGTTTACAGAAATATAATCAATACATATGTATAAGAGGTTCTTTCATCTTCTTTGTTCAAAGAACCTCTGTACACACACATTATCATTTTCATGTGAGTCCTGAGGTCCTAGGTCGAAATTAAATTTCTGGTGTTCCACTCATTATCTCTAATATTAACATAGGCTAACTCCAGTAAACAAAATCTGTGGAGGTAACTGGAGTCACAACCACTCATGTTAATAAATGTTAGAGCATAAGTTAAGAAAATGGATTTATTATATATATGCATAAAGGGATCTTTGCATGAGAAAGGATATTAAAAAAACATGATTATGTTTACCATGTGTTACCCCTCATTTGATAATATATGTTTTAATGTTAATGTTAGGTGCATGGAGCAGTTATATCCTTCTTTACTTTAATCATTTTCAAGAAGCACAGACATGTTGCACATTTTGAAATTAGCAAGGGACACATTTTCACTTTTAAGGTGCTATTTATTTAAAGAGAAATTCAAAAATATATAGAATGTAAATTATTTAATATACAGGAAAATAATGTACTTGATTTATCATATGTGTACACAGTCTTGGAAACAAACTTACCATTTTTATCCATAGAATGGGGCTCTGACTGCTTTTTTCCAATATCAGCAAAGGAACGCACTATTGGGATCCTGTTGCTCAGCTTCTTTTGATTTTGATGGTGGTGTTGTTTCAATAATGCTTCGTGAACTCGGTGACGGACATCATCACTCAGTTGACCGGAAGCTACTTGCTGATCAAGGATCATATCTGTTAAAACATAATAAGAATCATAAATGATAATACCTATGTTTTCTTAGTTTGAAAACGGTTATTATTTTATATGAAGAGCTTTCAAAGATTAATTGGCTGTTCGAGTGACAGATGGATATGTTACACAATGTAACATTGCAGAGATTTTTTGGAATCTAGCAAATAAACTTTGAGTTTTCAATAATCCCTCCTGTGATATCCAAGGACAGAAAGGCATCTTGGAGCAGATTTGTTTTAATAATGAATTTTTTAATTGTTGACATTGCTGACTTCTCTGTAGTTTCAGATTTTAGTATTTTTATTTTGAAAATAATTTTTCAGAACATTGTATCGATGTAATTGATGATTTCAGAGTGTTTTAATGCAAATAAATCTATCAAGTCTCAAGATTGATGGGGTAATTGTATTTTTCATGGATAAAATAAGTATTTGACTTGAAGTCCAAATGCATTGTGGCTTTAGGATAGGTTATAGATTTAACCAATTGTCACCGTATTTGGGTATTTTAGACAACAGTAAGGATTTGAGATATCTACTGGTTTGCCAAATGCTGGAACTGTTAAAATAAGGTAAAGGCAGAATGTCTGCACTTCCCAAATAAACCTGTCCGTGTAACACAAAAGGGCATAAAATATTTGTGAGGTACATGATACACCCACACATCATAGTGCGGGTCCCACTCTTTTTCCATTTGAGGTGGAACTCCATACTTGGTGGTCTTCTAAAAACATCCATATGCTGTGTTTGTCTTACTGCAACACACGCGCTATTTAAACTTAGTATGAGCACCAACATGTATTGATGCCAATATGGTAAACATGTTTGATTAAAACAGTTTAACTGACTTTAGGATTGTTCTTGCATAAAAGAATTCTGGAAGGAAGTTCAATTGTATCTCGAATCCCACAATAATGTGCCAAACTAAATTCACTTATGCAAACTGAGTTGGGTTGAGGCCTCCCAGTATAGGGAACACATGGTTTCCCAGTTTTTTTTAAATATTAGGAACCCTACACACATTTCTTAGATCGTAAGCATAAGGATCTGACCTGCAAACCTTTACAACTTACTAGCTAGTATTTCTTGCAAATTATTGACTGAGGGCTTCTGTTTTAAAGGACCACTATAAATAATGTGTTTAAAAATAGCTCAGCTGAACTGATTTTTTTTTTTTAGTAGCATTATATTTTGTAACGTGGTTGCCAATCCACCAAATTCATTGAGCAATTAACAAAACACTAGAAATCTAAAATATGGAATGTTGTGGTAGCAATGGTCTCATATCTGATTATATCATATGAAGGCGATGAAGGGAAATGCTGGGAACTCACACATTTTAGGCTAGATTATAGTTTGCTATGTTGGCTTGACTTTCCAGTATTTTTTTTTAGTTTCCTTTTTGAACCTCACTCTCAACCTATTCATTTTGTTTATTTGTTTTTTTTTGCTTCAAAAATACAGCTGTACATAATGTTAGCACTCCCTGATTATCAGAGCTTACTGCAGACGTTGGAAAGCCTGTGAAGCACACATCTTTCAAATGTGAGATTATGTTTTATCATATATTTAATGTTTTGACATTTTGTGTTTTCATGTATATTAATGCATTATCTATATATAAAAAAGGATGAACTCTATTTTGCACAATGAGCCCATCCTTTCTGTATCTCCCACTCATTCTACACATTTCCTGTTTTGTACATGGCATTATTATGATGTATATAGCATCAATTTTCCACAACACTGTACAATTATAGAAAGGGGAATGCTTGAAGTTAAAGGAACACTGTAGGCATCATAACAACTTCACCAAAATGAAGCTGTTATGATAACAGGAGGTCACTGGCTTTTTCTTACCTAAAGGGGTTAAACCATTGCCAAACAATTTAACCCCAAAGGTTGCCTCCAATGCAAGATCTGCATGATCCCCAGCAGCAACAAACTTCTGCAACTGGCATTCAGGAAGCGCAGAGTGCCGCTAGGCTGGGGCACCGCTGGTTGGCTAGAATGGCATAATTTGAATCTCTAGTGGTCCACTTGGTGGAGAGTGTGGTCTGCAGATGGTGCAGATCACTTCCAGTGCTCCTTCAGGTCCACCAAGCCTACGTAAATAATAACGCTGGGAAAGTAACACCACACCATGCTGAGGTCCACTGGATCACAAAGAAACACTGAACGTGATCTGCAGCTGCAAGATATTAGCACGTATATTCCTGGCAAGCCTCATCACTAAACAAATGTTAGTTTCACTTGTGGAATACCCTTGCATGCCACATTCGAATCGTCCTGCCTTTGCAGTCCTTCAAAAGAACACACTTCCATAGAGAAGCTTATCAGCTCAGCCCTTACAACCTTCACCTTCTGTCTCCCACCTACGGTACTCTTAAAATACTCCACCCATGCTTTAAGGTATATCTAGACCATTTGATTCCCTCACTCTCCTCCATATATATGTCCCTCAATCGTTTAGAAGGTTAGCTTGTTTGGGCAGGTCCCTCTTCAACTACTGTTTCCATATGTCAAAACATTGTGTTAAAATTAATCATCTTGATTAACCTATTGTTCAGTGGTGTGGGAGGGGGAGGGAGCATATGACCTGGTCATCAGCTCAAAAAGGTAGAAAGTGCCTTCACTGAGTCAACACTTCAGACAAATGCCTAACTCCCCTTACAGTAATGCCAGCCCTGGCTGCATGGGCCATGCAGTGCTTAAAAAGTCAAACACCATTCTCAAATGATCTATTGATACAATGCAGACTGGATTGGGTTAAAGTATTTGCTCTGGTATAGTTGACTTTATGCAGTGATTTAGTGTACAGTTCATTGCAATAAAAAATTGAAAATGACAATATTTATGCTGTGTACATTTCCTATTGTGGGAAAATCAACAAAGGCAGAAAACAAATTATTCTCATGATGTCAGTGAAAAACCCACAATTGGAGTAGGCAGCCATTCTACCAATGATGGAATGTCATTTCAGACTTCCAGAGCTGGCACCGAGCTTTGATTTATTGGGAATTACATATAAAGTAATGGAGCCATCCATTTTACCATCAAGCATAAACCAGTCGATCTCATCCCTGCCTGTGCACTGAAATGCTTACGATGTCTGAATGGGCTTTAAACATGAGATTAAACAAGTCACAACTTCTCAAGTTGTATGTACAGTAAAGATAATAGCACTTAAATAATGGTGGGGTACCATGGAGCAATAAAGTGATTAAATATATGGCGCATTCTTCAAATATAGACCTTAATTTAATATTTTTAGATAAGCTTTTCAAAAAGAAAATTCCGAAATATTAACATATAAAAAAAATATATTATGTATAAAACCTATATACAAAGATAGTAAATCAATCGTGCCAGTGACACTCCACACCAGACATTAATTATATGCCTTCCTGCTAGATGTATCACTGACATAATCTATCAAAAAAAATATTTTTTTCCTAAGGCGTTACTCCCTTTTAGGTCTTAAGTAGAATATGTCTAATATAATATTTTATCATTTTTGTTTTAGTTCAAACGTTAAATGTGTTTCTAGGTCTACTTATATTACAAACAGACAATAAAACTAGGGACAGACAATGTTTCATAACAAATAGGGAATAATTCACACAGCAAAATTACTTAAAATCTGCATATTGTTATTTTCAAATCTCATAAAGAAACTCACAAAAATAATTGGAAACATTGCAGTTTTTAATATGAAAAAAAAAAGTTAAGAAACAACACTTTCTTCCAACTGGCTGTGTCCAGTTTAAAGAATATTCAATATTGGATATAATGTCTATGGATTGTTCCAGGCCCATGCTAAAAGCTGCCTGATGCAGTATCCTATATCAAACAAGATCTTAATAAAACACAGTGATATGCTCATATAAATCTCGAGATTGTTAGTTCTCGACAGTAAAGCCTAAGCCCAGTGTTAAACTGATGATTATTTTTAGAAAAAGATATTCGATATATTTGTGATCATGTTGAATAAAATGCATAACACTGGTCTAAGTTTAGAAACTGGATTTAGATCGAGGTCACAGCTGGGGAAATTAATCTCCCACGGAAACAATACAATGACTTGAAAACATTCAAAACTTGGTTACTTTGGCAAAGTGTTTGTCTAAATATGAAACTGCTCAATAATATGACCCGAATCGATATAAAGCTATACATTTCTTATCTGGCCCTGTTGATTTATGTGGTTTCAGAAATTTTATATCACTAGAGACCTTTTTCTTTTATATGTCAGAATCCAGCATATCTATGAGGCTGACAGAGGCGCTCCGTAAAGAAAGCTAAAAATACCTGTCTTTCGTTACCTGCGGGCTGCTGCATGCTTTGGTATGCAGCTTTTAAAAGTATGTAAGAAATGTTCTATGGGTTGACTGTCTTGTTTTCCTGATTATTTAGTAAATGGGAATGTATTGAATAAAATATTGTCAGCCATTTTGTTTTTATCACACAATATTTGTTAAACTCTTCTCTAATAAAACAATTTTATCCTGCCTGAGCTTTTTGTTTGTTTGGTTGGTTGGTTGGTTGGTTTGTATTTCTATGGGACACACATTCACGTCTGGGCCCCTAACTTAGCTAAATCTGCTCGTATTGTTGATTATTTTTAAGTACCAATGTTGTACATTTAACCATCACAGCATAGTCTTCCAAGCCAACTAACCAGTAGACTTCAAATTATTTTGCGTTAACAGTATTCAAATTTCATTTAAGGAGAAATAAGTGTTGATGGGGACAGTGAAGGATTGTGCAGGACCATGTGCCCAGTTTTCAAAAATACAGTCAATCCATATAATATGTACCATGTACATTATGTTCAATTAAATTTATATATACATAATATATAATGTTATTATATAAAATCACATATAATACACATCTAAGTGTCTAAAGGTTCATGATTTGGAATACTTTTAATACTTCATGCAAAGTATTTATTTAGCCCTCAACATCGGACACTGCAATTGTAAATGTTGCACCTTGACATGTTCTCCAAATTCATAGCTACAGGTTGGCAAATTGTTTTGTTAAGTAAAGTATGCTGGGCAACTTTCTCATTATTGGCACTAACAAACTTACAGCTGTTTTCTAAATTTCCTCAATTAGCTGTTATCTCATGAAACATGCTTTAAATTATTCGGATAGCGGCCTAGGCACCCACAAATCCAAAAACATCTGATCAGCTTTGTCTATCCCTTTGTGTGATCATCCATCTTAATCCGCCCTACCCCTTTCTTTAACTCTGTACAATTAGATTGAGCCTGCTCCACTTTCCTTAGAGTCATTGAGACCTCCTTATGGATACCCGACATGTTTAATGGAATGATGCCTCGTGTTACTTTGAAGAAGAAATAGGGGTTAAGATCTCAGACAATGGGAATGTTTGTGGTTGTCCTTTGATGGACTGGATGTGTAAACCCTCAAAATATTGTTTTGGTGGTTTTCTAACATATACTGGTGGAGCGCCTAAGGTGAATGATTAAGTATAATTTGAGATTTGCATTTTATGTGTTTGGTATTTGGGTAAAACACAGGTGTGAAGTTGTCTGATATTTTTATATTTATATTTATTAAGGTGGTTGGGAAAGATTTTTTTTCAAATTTTTTTCCCTTTACCCTTCTATTTTTAGCGTTTTTGTTATTTCTCTTTTTTTCTACAATAAAAAATAACCCACAAGTTGTATTATTTAGTAGAAACTAAAATGTTTGGCCTGCTTCAATGTAGCTTGTGCACCAAACTTAAAGCATCCAATCAAACATTTTGTTAAATATATGTACACAGCTTCAGTGCAGTTATTTGAGTATTTAATACAAACCTTTCGCAAAACAACATCACTTTTAGTTTCCTTTCTCTCTCATTATTCATAATTAATATTGGAATAAATAGCATAAATAACATGATTTAATTCGTCCACAAAGATAAAAAATCTTGTATTTTATAAAGTATATCTTTCTATCTCAATATGTTATACCATCTGGCTTTCTTTGTCTGTTACACGCTTGTTCTTGGACAGCAATCAGCAGAGATTAATACTGGTTACTTGTCAAATTATTAATCTCATTGGGAACTGGAAACACTGCATGCACACATTTTTTAAATGATAATCTGGGAAAATTAAATGAAAAATAAAACAAAAAATTGCAAAGTAAGAACTGTTGGTAATGTTTTGAAATAAGCTCAAAAGTACACATTGTTTATACATTGTTGCTTGAGAAAATGCTCTATGATAATCTGGGAGGGAAAACTTAAATTTTCAACAAAAGATTTTTTCCCCTTGCTTGTCGAAGATGTAAGGCTTACCAGCAATTGTTACATTGAAGTATTTTTACAATTAAAGAAAAAGTTTTTTTTTTTTTCTTAGTGATATATTTCATTTCAGTGATCCAACGGCTTATTTTGAAATAGTAATGAGTTAATAAATTCATGTTATATCTGGAAAATAAAAAAGCAGCATAATTAAACATAAAATAGGATCAACTCTTCTTGATATAAAAACTGTATGTATCATTTATGGTTGGTTAAATTACGTTGCTTATTAATTCAATAATTATTCAATTAAACATGAATTTGATTAAAAATGAAGTGAAGGGAATAAAAATTAAAAAATATGTAGACCATGCATGGTGCATGCCAATGGTGTATGGTTTTCGGCTGTGGACAAAGTATAATTGCTTTCTCATCAATCTTTAGTAAGGTAAATAAATTATGAATTGTAGCCATCGTATTCCAGGAAGCATCGTGATGTTTTCAAGAGGATTAAATTATAGACTTGCATTTTGAGAAAAAAATCTGTTAGTCCAAATTCATTTGTCAAAAAATGTGGTGGTCCAAAGTTCATTCATATGGAAGAATTTTTTCAATACACGCAGACAATTAGGCAGAAATGGTGAAAATCAGTGTATATATATGTGTATTTTCTGTGGTACATGGCGCATTTTTGTGCCAATTGGGTCACAGATCAAGTGAGAAGAAGTAACCAATAGTGGGGAAAAGAAAAGGGGCAGCAAAAAAAAAACTACTAGATCATATATATTAAATATAGAATATATACTTTTTCCATCAAACAACTTTTGTTTGGCACCATGGCCAGAACTCCAAATCACAAAAGAAATAAAGCGTGTCTGTTTCATTTGAATCATGATTCAACCATGTGCTGTTTTGGAGTGCGGAACCTTTGACTATTCACGATTGCCCAAGATTCTAACAAAATAGTGATTTAGGAGAAACTGAATGCACAAGTCTATTAAATTATTTACATTAGAGAATTAATTCACTCTGAGGGCTTATTTTTTAATATTTTGATTTCCAGTAAATTTGTGTTTTATTCGGGATTTCCAAAAACCACTTGGCCCAGCCCTGAACTCTAGTAACATATAAAGAAGTCTGTGAATTACACAACATTAGCAATGCATTTATAACCAATGCTAGACACAGTACCTGCAATTTCCTCTAGCGTGCTGGCTCTCATGTCCAATAGAACAGTTCCATGCAGGATACAACTTCTTAACTCAAACAAGCTATGAAGTGACAACGTAGCCACATAGGGTTTACTCCATCTTTCCCCACCGTCTTCAACATCTTCTTCAAACTTCAGCCACCTTTAACACAAAAACAAACAATAGGATTCCAATGTCCAAGCCACTTCTAAAACATTCTAATGCCACCTGTATGTGATCAGTCCAATCTCTTCATTATTATTGGTTCTACGTGATATGACATAACTAGGTAAGTTCAACTATGTTTGTAAGAGTAATATGATTTTTTTTTTGTCTACCTTTTAATTATGTCAAAAAAAGCATGCAATGAGTTACAGAATTTAAAAAAAAACATCGATTGGTTACATGCCAAATCAAAAATGTAAATTCAGGTATGAGTGTAAATTAATGGTAGCTTTGTCTGCTAAGAAATGTAGCTATCTTGGAGCAATACAATTTAAAATAAATAAAAACACATCTACGTATTAGAACCTTGTTTTTTTTTCTTATACACAATGTTTCATAGTTTTAAATAGGATTGACTATAACCAAATGCCTTTATTTATTGAAGCCACCCAGATGTTGTTGAATTACAACTATAGGCACCAAGACCACTTCATCTCAGTGAAGTGGTCTGGATGCCATGTCCCTGTAGTTTTAACTCCGAGAAGGGGCATACTTGCGGATCAGTGAAGAGATATAGGAGGGTCTAGAATTGGTCAGTGCTTTATAGTTGTGGATTAGTACCTTGAATTGACTCCTATAGGATACAGGAAGCCAATGTAAATACTGATAGAGGGAAGAGGTGTGGGAGGAGCAACAGGAGAGGAAAATCAGTCTAGCTGCAGCATTCATTAAAGACTGTAGTGGGGCAATACGACTTGTGTGAAGACCTATTAGGAGAGAGTTACAGTAATCCATGCATGAGAGATTACTAGAGCATGACAAGCTCCTTAGTAGCATCTTGTGTAAGAAAGGGGCGGATGTGGGCTATGTTTTTAAGGCGGAATCTACAGGATTTGGTAACAGACTGGATGTGAGACTCAAATTTGAGGCCAGAATCAAGTATAATGGGTGGACTGATGTGGGTACCACTCACTTGAAGGGAGAGCAAAAGAGGGGGATCAGTATTAGGAGGAGGAAAGACAAGGAGTTAAGTTTTAGAGATATTGAGTTGCAAAAAGCAGGGGGACATCCAATCAGAGATGGAAGAAAGGCAAGCAGTGACATGTTGTAGGACGGCAGGGGAGAGGTCCGGGAAGGACAGGTATATCTGAGTGTCATCAGCGTACAGGTGGTATTGGAATCCAAATGAGGTAATACATTTGCCAAGAGAGGCAGTATAAAGAGAAAATAGAAGGGGACCAAGGACAGAGCCTTGGGGTACTCTAACAGAGGCATGACAAATGGAGGATGTATCATTAGAAAAGGAGACACTAAATGAGTGTTGGGAGAGATAGGGGGAAAACCAAGAGAGGACAGTGCTACAGAACATGGTCAACGGTGTCAAAGGTAGCAGAGAGGGGAAGAAGAATTAGTATAGAGTAATGCCCTTTGGATTTTACTGCGATTAGGTCGTTAGTGACTTTAATAAGAGCAGTCTCAGTAGAGTGGAGGAGGCAAAAGCCAGACTGAAGAGGGTCAAAGAGAGAGTTGAAATTGAGGAAGCAAGTCAGACGGGTAAAGACAAGTCTTTCCAGAAGCTTTGAGGAAAAAGGGAGCAGGGATATGGGACGATAGTTTGAAGGGGAGGACGGGTCAAGAGATGTTTTTTTTTTTAGATGGGTACTACAGTAGCATGTTTAAAGGCAGCAGGGACAACACCAGAAGAGAGAGAGCAGTAAAAAAAAATGTGTATTAAGGAAGGCACAAGACAAGAGGAGAGAGATCTGATATGGTGAGACAGGACAAGATCAAGCGGGCAAGAGGTGGGTCGAGAGGAAAATAGAAGCGCAGCCACCTCTTGTTCAGTAGCCTGGGAGAAAGTCTGAAGGTTAGGAAAGGCATGACCTAGGTGTGGTTGAGAGAGAGAGAGGGGCAAGGTGGAGACAATTCTTTCCTTAGCTGTTCAATCTTGTTGGTAAAGTAGCATGCAAAGCTATCGGCTGTAAGGTTAGTTTGGGGGGTGGCCACAGCAGGGCAAAGAAGGGAGTTAAAGGTATTAAAAAGACACCTGGGATTGCGAGAGCATGAGCTAACAAGGGAGGAAAAGTATGACTGTTTGACAAGGGCTGTGCTGTATGAATGCAACATGAATTTGTAGTAGAGGAAGTCAGACTGGGTGTGTGACTTCCTCCAGCAGCGTTTAGTAGAACGGGAGCATCTCTGCAGGTAGCGTGTTGATTTAGTGTTCCACGACTAGGGGTGTGTTCTCCTCAAGGTGCAAGTTTGGAGCGGAGCTGCAGCATCCAGGGCAGAGGTGAGGGTAGTGTTATATGAGGAGATAGTCAGTGAGGGACAGGAGAAAGTAGGGATGTATAGAAGTTGGGAATCAATATTAGCTAATAACTGTTGGAGGTCAATATAGTATCCTTAAAAGATAATATATCCTGTGACATTTTCACAATTGTTTTCTGGAAAATGACTCATGTCATTGAAATAAGTAAACAATATCAGCTCCTCTTGTTTTTCTTTTTTTTTTTTTCTTTTTTTTTCTTCTGTTTTTCTGCAGTGTATAACCTGAAACTGTGTCTCTTTGACAAGTGAAAGAGAGCCAGTAAAACATATACAGCCACATTATTCATAATATCGTTTTCACCATTCCTACTATAAGGGCCCTTTTACCCTGTTTGGTAAAAGTTCAGGGAACTTGTTAATTCTGACCAGCTATCAAAGAATTGTAATAGTTTTATTCTACCTTTAAGTTTCTATCTTGTCATATTCTGAATGACTGATACCGTTTCATATCCTCTACATTACAAGATTAAATCATATTTTGTTCTTTCTATTTGAGAGATTTTATTTAAAAATGTATTTCAGTTACATAAGCACTTGCCAGTGGATTTAGGTCTAAGTACTCGCAGTCCATAAAGATCACTTGATTGATGCAGTTTATTCACTTCCATATCCAAAAAAGATATGCCGTACACAGCGTGTTCATCTACATGTGCAATTACTATTCGTATATCCTGTAAAATTATGTATTCACTATGCATTGTGTTATTGGAGATGTACTAAGCATTGCTCAAAAGCATTTATTTAATGGTCACCATGAATACAATACGGCACTATCGAAGGTCTTTGTATGGGCATAATATCATTAATTTATGAACACTGGCATGAGAGGGCTGGCAAAGATGTCAAAGGAGCAAGTGCTCCCAGGCCAAAGCATGGGAGAGCTGTTAAGATGATTGTGGGTTGCAGCCTCAAAATATTCTTCTGAAAATAAAAATAATACAAGATGTGTTGGGTTCTCTGTTGCAGGATCAAGGCAGCAGAAGGGAGTTGTACAGGTGTTTGCTAGCCCAACACTGTATGGATTTGTCCTTAGGCTGGCCTGTGCTCTTAGTGCTTTTCAGGCCTGGACTGGACCACTAAGAGGGTATTGATTGGTTGATGGGGGCATCTGATGCTGACCTGGCTACCAGACTACAATGAATATATGTGATGTTTCTGAGATGTTTGCCAGTGACCGTAGGGATCATGACATTCAGAACACAGAAGTAGTTATTGGTGGTAATGGAGTTGGTGGACAACAGAGTCTGCACCCCTTAGGCATGCACATATCTTTGTAAATGTTCAAATGTTCCATAATACTGTGCAGGCCATACTGATAGAGGCTGTATTGATATATAATGACAAGCCTTGCAACTGTAGCCACCTCCATATCAAATGTATATATATGTTGCATGCTCCAAATGACCGATGTGGACCAGCTATACTGACATCAGTGAGTTTTGTTTGCAAAAAAAAAGGAAAAGGCTATTTGTTTGTCCTTAAACCTTGCGCAATGTTGCCAGCCCTCCCTGGTATCATGTAAAGTCTTTTCTGATAAAATACATTGTTTTTTCCTACATGTGGTACGTCTTCAGTTCACCCACTTAGTGCAAGTTCTTAGCACTTAAGACAGGGCACAGTGTGTGGATCACCTGCTTTGTGATAGCAAGTGGAGCTAATAAGAGGAACTAACATCTCTTTTCTTATATGGAAAATTTAGAAGCAACACCTCGTATATTAAATATTTATGTACATGAAGATTTATTAGACAGCTATTTACTGGATAAGTAATTCCACACAACACATTCTTTATCACATTTTTTTGAATGCCTTTTTATATATGTTGTTGTTTTTTATTATCTAATTTTCATTCACAGCAATTGTTTTACTTTATATTATTTTTAATATTATATATTATTTTTATTGGTCAGATTTTAGGTATTTAACATTTTTATCACCTTCACTACCTAGCACTTTTTGTTTTAAAAAAAATATTAACGCAGCATTCATTTGAAACTCAGAATGCAGACCTAGTTCTTAAATGTAGGGTAAAACATGACTTTTATTAATAGATGGCTGTTCGGGATATATAGAATTACAATTATGTGCATTTATATAATTTAATATTTTTTACTTATCTGCTAACTCTATAAGGAAAAATTAGAGACGACTATTTTTTCAAGTATGTGATATGATATTTTTTTTTTTATATATTTCAGATAGGATACAAGACCTGACCCCCACCTGATCGCCATACATAAGTTATACGTTGCCTGCGATATAAGTACCTCGCCATCTCTCTCCACTCAGCATCATCACCTTCACGTAAGCAAATTTCATCAAGTTCCGTGAAGAGATCATGTGGAATGTGTTCTTCATCATCATCCTCTGTTCCAAGTATAAACTGGACTCTTTGCGAGGGAGTATCTGGAATATTTTAAAAAGAAAAGAATGAAAGTAATAATTATAGTTTGTACTCTATCTATGGTTTGTATACTAAACATGGATGGATGTGAGATTACATAGCTTTACGACAGGATTTTTGACAACTCATCATCACACATATATTCAGACATGCATGTCACACATACACATTCTCAGACATGCACATTTGTCTACACACATTTACAGACATTTATGCACACATACACACCTATCCTCAAACATGTATGCACACTTACATACACACATCCTCAGATACACTTCATAGCTTTAAGATCTGTTGATAACATGCTAAAAGTGACACAAGACAGATACAAGTTACTACAAAAATGGAGCCCTGTTGTAATTTATCATTTTACGTTTTGTTAATACATGCAGTCACATTTTTATGTGTATGCATAATTGCTAGATTTTTGCATTGGGTTTCAATCTACATTACTGTGAGCAGCCACCATTTTGGTTCATCTGAATTGTGTTCCTGTAATGATTGCATGGACAAACTCCATCCAAACTGAAAAACCACATGGATGGAATTTGATTTGTAAAAAAAAAAAAAATTCAAGAGCAATCAATTCAGACATACTGAATTGTTTTGCCAGATCAGAATCTAATAACTGGTAAACCTATGAAAACAGCACCACGGACAGCGGCACATGCTAAGCTAGTCATAAGTGTTGCTCTTGTACTCTAGACTCAATGAGGAAGGCATGCCCAAAGTCTCGCACCCAGAAAGCACTATATTTGTCCTATAGATTTTTACTGAGAATTAGGTACATGCACAGTGTTACATGGGATACATAATGGAGAGTCAAGACAAGTAATCATTTTTTTCCCTGATTTTTTTTTTTACTTTGAATGTCATCAAAATATAAAATCAATGAAAACATCTCATGAAACATTCCATTAAACTGTATATGAACCTGTCAACAATCACCCATCCCTAGATTTAATACTTTCAAGGTGTATATAATTTTTATATTATTTACTGCTCATGAAAATTATTTTTATTAGTGGATGTGCACTGCAGTAGATTTTGAGTTAGGTGGCGCTATTTTTACTTTTATTTTCCACCTAACACCAAAATCCAATTTGGAAACTGGAACAGTGCTGTAGCACCATTATGTTATAGACCACCATTAAAGGGTTACTCCAGGGACCATGACCACTTCAGTGAATTGAAGTGGTCAGGGTTCCTGGGTTCTGTATTTGCAGTGTTTCTTAATGAAATGCCACAATTACAAAATGTAGCCCCAATGCTGCAAAAGTTGTAATTCCACTTCTAGCAGTGTCACTGGGGTGTCAATAAACAGTCCAGAATAAGAATTCCAGGTGACTAAAGTCAATTCTATACAAAATTGTGATTCAATGCCAGCACGCTTGCATGAGACAGCAGCAAGGCCACTGCTCCATGCCACCTCTGTTTTCCCTTCAGCCCACCCTCCCTTAACTTTGTCCCCAATTCATTAGGAGGCGATATCAATAGAGGACGAATATGATGCAGGCAGAATATGGCCTTGGCTTTGGAACAGAGGTATGTTTTTTTTGGTTGGAGTAGTCCGTTAAGGTTAAATAATAATAGGAGGTGGTTGAAGCTATAACATGTGGAAAATATTTCTCACATATGTGTGGCAACCACTCCACCTAGGACTTGTATAGCTCCCTTTGCAAGGAGATCCTTTGGAGTAGAAAGAGATTGTTCCAATTGCTACAGTGGACAACGCTGCATATAAAAGAGTACATGTCCAGCTTTAAATATAATGCTATGACCATAAAGAGTACAGAGTCTGTTGTTTTAAGTCCTGAGCCTGATGCGCAGTTCATTGAGCTACACAATATTCCTCACATTTGGAGAAGTGAGACTCATGGTATTCAGGTGGTGCTATGACCATAAAGAGTACAGAGTCTGTTGTTTTAAGTCCTGAGCCTGATGCGCAGTTCATTGAGCTACACAATATTGCTCACATTTGGAGAAATGAGACTCATGGTATTCAGGTATTACCAAAAATAATTATTCACTACATGAACCTGACCTTCCAAACTAGCTTGTCTTTCTTTGAAATTAACCCATGCACTGATCAGCCACAACTTAAAAACACTGTCAAGTGAAGTGAATAACATTGATTATCTTGTTACGTTGGCACCTATAAAGTAGTGGGATATATTAGGCAGCAAATGAACAGTCAGTTCTTGAATGTCATGTCTTGGAAGCAGAAAAAATGGGAAATCAAAAAGATCTGAGTGACTCTTACAAGGGTCAAAAAGTGATGGCTAGACAACTTGATCACAGCAATTCCAAAAAGGCAAGTCTTCTGGGGTGTTCCCAGTATGCAGTAGTTACTACCTACCAAAAGTGGTACAAGTAAGGACAACCGGTGAACCAGAGTCAGGGTCATGGGCGCCCAAGGCTCATTGATGCAAGTGGGAAATGAAGGCTAGCCCGTCTGTTCCGATCACGCAGAAAAGTAACGGTAGCTCAAATTGCTGAAAAACGTAATGCTGACCATCAGAGAAAGGTGTCAGAACAAACAGTGCATCGCAGTTTACTGCGCACGGGGCTTTGTAAATATCAATTTAGCAAACAAAAACCTAATAAAATTTAAACTTTTTCCAAAATACTAAAACATTTTAAAATTGTATACAAACTTTTAAATCATTTGAAAAACGAATCCAAAAATATTACATTGAGGTCTATAGCATCTTACGAATATGCAGCAACAAAAAAATGACAATTTCCAATAGACCATTATTTTTCTGTACATTTCTATTGTTTTTAGTTTCCTATTGTTCTAATACTGAAAATACAATGCATGTAGTTGTGAGATCTTGGGTCTTAGTTGGTGGCCTTAAGAGGAAGAATATTAAAGAAAACCCAAATGTCCATTTTGAACTTAGGAACAGTACACTAACAATATAGCTCTTTGCATTATTCTTCTTGCTCTCTTCCTAGAAATTGACATTATTCTACATGGTATCTTGATTAAATAAAGGGCAATCTGATTTCACCATAGTTCCTGGTATAGAATGCTATCAATCATACTAGTATTCACGTCAGATTAAGTTACTCTCAAGATCTCTAGCAGTTTCAGAAATCCTATATTGAACAATATAGATGAGGTAGCTTGCTTTGAGTTAATTGTATGAACAAAACTTTAGTCTCTAGACCTTGGGCATTGAGTATATGTAAAGTGTAATAGATGGTATCTGCTATAAAATCATTGTACAAACATAATGGTCAAGAACACCATGCGATATAATCTACACACGAACATTTAAAAAATATTGCAGAATTCTGGCCTACATGTAAAGTGTATACCAAAGAGACTTCGTAGAAAACCTAGACAAGCAAACTAGACGTTAGCAGGTTAGAATACAGCTGAATGGTAGCCATGGTTGATTTGTAGGCTACACTATCTAAACAGCTAACCCTCAATGGGTTATCTTGACTCATTACCCTGGTCACTTGCCAACTGTCATAAATCATTGATGAGCTAGGCCAAGTCAAAATGGTATATCATCTTCTAGATATTTATGTGACGGGTTCTTTGATTTTAATACACACCTTCGACCGTATCCTTCCGTAAAAACACATTGATTGCTAATATCACTCTATGCAAAATGTTATGATTGCATGTAATTATACCATATGTTGGAGATTCTCGTCCATCATCTAATCCTGAGTCACGTTCCCGATCTCTTTTCTTGTGTTTGTGTCCGCGATGTCGATGGCGACGATGGCTTTTTCTCCCTCCAAGTGGTACATGTACACCAATGAACAATGTTCGGTGACCTAAATAAAAATAATCATCAAAAGAAATGAAATATATATTGTACAGCCACACTGCATTATTCACATTAACCCACTAATTCTTTTGTCGAACATGTTAACTGTTTACTGTATGGACAGCAGAGTAGTTAGAGTTATTTTTATTCAATCGAGGAAATCTTTGAGTAAAATTAAAAACAAAACAAAGTACAAGTAGTGTCAAATAATAACTAAATATAAATATATAAAAATAATAAAATGAAAAATGTTTATACCCACAACACGAGGCAACACAATTTTAATTATTTTTTTTTAAATATTATGATGCTACTGTAGATTAAATTAAATTAAATTATTGCCATAAATTGTAAAATGTAAGATGTGTATGGCCAATAGACATATTTTTACAGTATATTAGTTTTTTTAAATCAGACTAATTTACATTTTCCTCATTCTCCCTAAGGTACATTGTAATGATCAGAAGCTTCATGTTTGTGAAATGAACAGTGGCAATTTCTGCAAGGTTCTGTAACTCTCTGACATCCTATTATGCACAAGATGTCTGTTTTATAGTGTCAGAAAATGTTGGAGAAATACATTTGATACACAATGTTCTTTTCCTGACTCAAAAAGGATCATTACGTAAAATTGGACATGTAGAATGAAATTGAATGGGTTACTGGAAAAAAAAACTGAAATTGGTGAGAGGTGGAGGAGGGTGAATTGAATTTAGAGGGTGGATGAGAATTATGACATTTGTGATTTGTGACATTGTAATAACAAATATTAAATATAACATTTCTTCAATTCCTTGAACTTTTGCAATATTATATCGACACCAATTTAAACTGAGACTTAACACAAGCAAATACTATACTGATTGCATTTGCACACAGTTACAATTATTTACTTTGCAGTTCTGTACAGTGTTAGGGGATATATTCATACCTTCCACAATTAATAACAGTTAATTGAATCCAAATTTATCTGTCATGGTTAATGGCACAGATGAAAATTGTTGTGTTAACCCAAACCCTGTTCATCTTTCCTTATCTCAGCTAGCACTCTTTAGCAGCATTAATCTTAACAGACACAGACATACACAGACACTAAACATATACACTGTGGTCTTGGGTCAATTGTTTCTTGTGATTATACATATAGTTCAACCCTTTTACTTCAATCGCTATCTGGGTGAACCTATAAAGCAGAGCAGGTACACTTACAGAGAAAAATGTGAGCTGGGACTCAAAACAGGCCACGCTATTGGTGGAGAGATTTTAGCCAAGGTACTAGACTGCTTTCTTGTGGTGAGAACGCAGGGTAAGTACAGAAGACATGACAAACCTGTCTACAAGTTGCAGTTGAACGAGCAAGCACTTGGCCATATGTCAGTACAATCAAAGGTGCATTAATATGGTGCATTAAAGGTGCATTAATAACAGGTGAGAAGCAAAAGTAGGCAGGATCTACTTAGTTGATTTAGTAATTTTGAAAAAAACCTTTTTGAAGTGCATTAAAGGGGCAGCCCAATTTTTCTGTCCGTCATGACAATTTTCTTGTCCTGACACACAAAATAATTCCAATTAGAAGGATTTGGGGCCCCTGTCTAGAGCATTGAGCATTGAGAGATTTATTCACTAAATTCTGAATATTCACAAATTAAATCTGAATGGTAAAAATTTTAGCCAAATTGTTTGTTCAAATGCCACCATACTAAATTTTGGGATCATGTACAGAGAGCCAAGAACTGTGCCTTTCCCACATCCTTAGTAAGTCAGAGCACAGGTTAAGAATCCTGGTGGCTGCACTCTGACTCACTAAACAATGGATGGATGATTACTAAGTCTGCACACTAAATACCAGTGGTGTACCAACCACGGTCACAGGGGTCACAGCTGCGACCAAGCCCTTCACTCCAGGGGGCCCAGCCGCAGCTACGACCCCTGTGACCGTGGGCCGCCTGGATACCCTCTGGGCCAGTGCACAGCTGCACTGGCCCAGGTCTGTGGGTTTCTGGCAAGACGGGAGAGCTGTGCTGCTTCCCTCCTGCCTGTGTGTAACGTGGCCGAGCGGTCTGTCAGTAAGTGCTCACTAAGAGAGCACTTCCTGTCAGACCGGGATGCCGCACCCTGTGTTCCCCCTGTCATAAGGGGGCACAAGAGGTGGCCTGCTGACCACCTAATGGACCCCCTCAGCAGGGGACTGTATTCCCGGCAGAGGCGTCGAGAGAGCTGTGTTCTCCCTGCTCTGCTCCCTCGCACGCCGTTTGCTGCTGCCGGTTGCCGGAATATGACGTCATATTCCGGCTCCCGGCATCAGTAGATGGCCCGCGTGGCACAAGAGAGCAGAGCAGGGAGAACACAGCTACCTCGCCGCCTCTGAAGGGAACACAGCCGCCCGCCGCACTGAAGCCTCACTGGACCCCAGGGGCAGATCCATGCCAACTCTCCAGGTAGGGAGGCTTGGTGGACATTTTTAAGTTTAAAAAATATTAATAATTTGTGTGTGTCTGTGAGTGTGTGTGTGTCTGAATGTGTGACTGTCTGTGTGTGTGTGTCTGAGTGTGTCTGAGTGTGTTTATGTGTGTGTCTGAGTGTTTGTTTGTGAGTTAATGAGTTAGTGTATGTGTGTGTGTGTGTGTGTGTGTATGTGTGTGTGTGTCTGAGTGTGTGTGTGTGTTTGTCTGTGAGTGTATGTGTGTGTATGTGTGTATGTGTCTGTGAGTGTATGTCTGTTTATGTCTGTGAGTGTGTGTATGTGTGTGTCCGTTAGTGCATGTGTGTGTCTGTATGTCTGTATGTGCGTGTCTCTACATGTATGTCTGTGTGTGTGTGTATCTATGTGTGTCTGTATGTATGTCTGTATGTATGGGTCTCTGTGTGTATGTGTGTGTATGAATGTGTGTGTCTGTATGAATGGGTTTGTCTACATGTATGTGTCTGCATGTGTATCTGTTTGTCTGCATGTGTCTGTGTGTGGGGACATGTGGGGGGGGAGTTAGATGTATGGGAGGGCCCAGGGCAATTTTTACACCGGGGTTCCGTGGTTTCTAGTTATGCTTCTAGTTACGTCTGCTACAGATGACACACGTTTCTTTCTGGATATAAATGCAACCAAGGCAATATAGAGGATACAGCTTTTAATCTACAAAACATAAAAGCATATAATAGTGTAACACTGTTAAAAATGGTTAATGTGCGCTATTGGGTTACACTCACAGAATGAAGAGTGATGTTATCACCTTAGGGTGCTTCCCCTGATAAAAGTGTGGGTCTGGTTCAAGACTCCTCCTTTCCTGGCAATAGCGCTGCAGCATGAAGGGCCACACTCAAATCGAAGAGTATATAAATGCTTTTTGCTTTATTTAATATAAAAAGTATAAAACAAACAAACAAAAAAGTATATATATATATTGGTGCCGTATCAGGTCCTACGCATTTTGTCCAAATAGACTTCCTTAGGGACCAATAAAAAGTTTAACCCCTTAAGAACACATGACATGTGTGCAATGTCATGATTCCCTTTTATTCCAGAAGCTTGGTCCTTAAGGGGGTAAGCAGATAAACCACTATCCTGGATCGGGAGAATACACTCCATCAAAATGAACATCCTCCCTCGCATTTTATTCCTGTTTCAAGTCCTACCCATCCCCATTACAAAGCAAGACAGCGGGTAATTGACCGGTTCATATGGCAGAATAAGCGATGTAGAGTGTCCCGTAACAACCTATATTGCCCCAAAGCGAGAGGGGACTTGGGACTACCCCACCTACACTTCTACTACCTAGCCACCCAAATAACACAAATAGCCCTATGGCAATCCCCACCTGACACTAGATGGAGGGTAGACCTGGAATCACTATTCATGAAATCAGACCTCAGAGAACACAGAGCATTACCACGGACAACATGCCCATCCATCACAAACTCTATCTACCAGTGGGACAAATTCGCCCTTAAATACAAACTCATGTCCTTACCCTCCCTCACCCCGATATTTCGGAACCAAGCCTTTATTCCAGGCCTGAGGCCCAGAGAATTTAGAGGACTAGAGAATGCAGGCCTCCAGAGAGTCCACCAACTATACATAGACGACTCCGTAGTCTCTTTCCCAGAACTCCAAACCAGAACCAACCTCACCCCCTCTGATTTCTTCAGATATCTCCAACTACAGAACTATGCTAACCTAACGTCTGTGAAAACAGCCGCCAAAACTAAAGCGACATTCTTTGAACAAATCTTCCACACGGAGACTTACCGAAGGGGGATGATTACCATTCTCTACTCCCACCTCTGTTCCACCACAAACGACTGGGGTGGCTTACACTACACTAACAAATGGGAATCAGACTTAGGCGAAACACTAGAGGGTATCGACTTGCATGATATCTGTGAGGCCAACTCAAAGACCTCTATATGTGTCATGAGGCAAGAACAATCTTACAAAACCATATTTAGGTGGTATAACACACCAGTTCAATTGTATCACATGAAAAACACACCCACAGATCTCTGCTGGCGAAACTGCGGGGCTAAGGGAACTTACGTACATATGTGGTGGTCTTGCCCCAGGGTGACACAGTTCTGGAGTTTTGGGGGGACATCCAGACACTGGCATCCCAGATACTGTCCAGACCGGTCGAAATAAACCCATGGGCATTCCTGCTAACAAAACCCTTTGATGAATGGTCAAGGCCAGAACAACAATTATTTAACAAAATTACCCCAGCAGCTAGACGAGCTTTGGCCCAAACCTGGCTACAACCCACCTCCCCCCTCTCCCCCCCCCCCCCCCATGACCATGGTTCTCCACAAAAAAAAAAGAATGCCACACTTTGGACAAAATGACAGCTCAAATACGAGGCTCCATGAAGACATTGTCCAGGATATGGGAACCATGGGAAAACTATATTGACACATAACAAATGAAACAATAGAACCGACATACGCACCAATGGATGACCCACCGACCAAGGCACTCCCCCAACCCCCTGTTTTCACTGCACAATTAATTTTTTCTGGTGAAGGTGACATTATTCTAACACTATTTGTACACACTTTCTGCCCTGATCTTACCCCACCTGACCCAGCCCTGCTGCATGCCCACAGAACAGAGAACTGCATGTACAGCGCATTAGGTAATATGAATTCCATATCACTGAGATGATATAGCAACACACAAAAATGAATGGAAAGTAAAGAAAAATTATGAGAGTTTTCTTGCTTTAACAAGTTTTGATATTTACAAATACTGGGATTATAATTATTTGGGTATGATATGGAATGTGCATAACTAAATATTCAAGAGTTACTTCTTCAAAAGGTCTCAGTATAAGCTTGTTTAGAAGGTCCCAGGTTATGACACCTAAGTCTCAATTTAATATTGTTGGATAAGCTTTCTAAATGATTTTTGGAAATATCTTTGACATGATTTAATATTACGATAACTATTGTAACTTTGTGATATTTTGATATGTTTTAATATACTGATATCTTTTTAATATATGTTATATATTTTTGACAAATTTAATATATGTTGAAATAAATCATTTTAAGAGTTTATCCCAAACTATTAAACCATTTAGAAAGCTTACCCAATGGTTTTAAGGTGAGGCCATAGAGACAAGGGGGCTCTTAATACCCATTTATTTGAAAAATTGGATACAACTTGTGTAGTATATAAAACTAATGATTTTTTCTGTTTAAACAGAAGACTCCAACTTCATTTATAGTTATTTTTAAACTATCAATGGGGGAAACATACATATATTCAGCTAATGTGTTATTAGGCAAGAAATACAGTAGCTAAATTTAACTCACAATGTCACCTTGAAAAACTGCTACAAGCTAAACTTCCTAATTAAAGCAAAGCGATTTTAATCAGGTAACACATTTCTCAGGATAGTTGATGAAGAAAAGAATATTGTTAATTTAAATCACACAGAAAGCATAAAAAGATTTCAGTCCATTAATGACTTTACTGAAAAAGTATTTTAACAGTTTTGGAACAAAACATGTAATCATGTACAGTAAAATAATGCATAAATGCAATAAAGTGTTCATTCATTTCCATAGGATTATACTGCATGTAGCAAAAAGATAACTGAAAAGATTTGTAACAATATTGTGTAAAAAGCTTGCTAACACTGGCAAATTATATTATTTATTTACATAAAAAGTCAAAACTCGGTTATTCCAAAAACTAAAATTTTAAAATTGGAGAAAGCTTGATAAAATCCCAGATTGCATATTCAGTAGACTTGTGTGCAGAAAAAAATGTAATTTATCTGAATTGATTTTTCCAGAAAAAAATATGTTTTTGGTTGTACAGAACTTCATCCATGTGGTGGGTTGGTTTGGACAAATGTTTTGGACAAATTTGATCTCAGACGGAAATGCATCAATTAGTGCACAGCAATAAAAGAAATCACGAACTTCTTTATATCTCCTCTCCTTTTTCTGTTACCACGGATGGACTTCTTACTCACAAAAAAAAAAGATTTTCCTGAATCACAATTTGGTTGAAACTGAATGTATAGATCTAACATTCACTAAGTTAATTTGGGGGTTAAATTTGTAATTGTGACTTTAGTTGCAATTACTTTTGCTATTTTGGTGTCTGCTAAAATATGATACTATAAAATACTTTGTCCCCCGGTCAAAGTATAGAATTAACATTTTTATCAAACAGTGGATGGACTCCAATATAATTTTAATTTATAATAAATATATACACATACAAATAACATGTGGTTACTCAGGATCCTATATTACCATATGGGGGGGGAGACAATAGAATGATCCCCATATTTTCTCACACCATGGTAGAAATAGAATCAAAATTAACATATATTGTAAACCTTCATACCCAAGATTGCCCACTTGCCCGTTCCCCTATTCCTTCGGCTGTCAGATGGGGCAATAAAATCTAGGCTAGTAAATCCTAACATCCCTTCCTCATCAACTGCAAAAAATAAAACATATTCACAAATTTCAGAAGCAAACTTAAAACTTCAGAGACGTATAGTTGGACATTGGCTAAAATTGGCATGGTGCAGGGCCAAATGCCGTTTTGGCCAATCAGGACCTCCTCATAGAGATGCACAGAATCAATGCATCTCTATGAGGAAAATTTGGCGTAGCCCTGAGCTAGGAAGCACCTCCTAAGGAGTGGCCACTTGGAGGTGTCCCTAGGGGCAATGTAAACACTGCCTTTTCTCTAAAAATGCAGTGTTTACATGAAAATTCCTGAAGGGAACTATTATACTCACAAGAACAACTACATTAAGCTGCAGTTGTTCTGGTGACTATAGTGTCCCTTTAACTTTTTAATTCCAATAGAATGACTGCAACTGAAAAATTAAGGGAATGGTCTAAAATGGTTTAAAAGATCACAATATATGAGAGGCTAAGGGTTTGACCACTAATTTTGAAGCACAAAGAGCAGTGAACAAACAGCACGGGTCTCCCCAGCACAACTGATTAGCACTCAACAGAAGCTTTCCATCTGCATTCTCCCGAACTGAGAATTTTGATAAGAGTAAAGTCCATGTGTACTAGAAACTGGCTCAATAAAGTCATAATATTCTGCCTCTTTTAAAGAAACGATGTAAGCAACTGAGACATGATGTGTTAACTTGTGTCACTCATAATCTCAGTATGCACATAGTATGAAATCTTGAATTCTTTGATGTGTTCAAGTCAATATTACTGAAATTCAACTCAGTCTTCAAGGCATACCAATAGTCCAGGATGTTTCCCTACCCTATTAAAATAGGGATAGTAACAAAACCTGGATCGATGATGTGCCTTGAGATCTGGGTTGGGGAACAATGGTCTACATCATTGCTTTTGGATAGAATGATATCATTTATCAGTAGGCCTTACTACCTCTTGACTCTCCTCAATACCATTATCCTCTTCCCAAAATGTGTTTCCAACCTCTCACAGGGTGACATTGATAAAACACATATCTCACTATCCAACCTCATTACAACAAGGATAGAGACTGCTTTCAAAATTTAAGAATATATTTCATCCAGATTCCAGATGAAGATAAAGATGAATCCCAACAAGTTTCACTCCCTTGCCTGTTTCTAATTTATTTTTCCTACTGCATGTGCCCAATGTTCATATTAATAGCATATATTGGAAAGAGTTCCAAGGTAGTGTAGGTATTACTTTTATCAATGGCAGATATTGCTACATATAGATTATAGATTATTACAAAGATTCAGAGTTTTACGATATCATGTGCTCTCCGAGATAGTTTGCTTTTATTCACAGTTCTCCCTAAATCTGGAATAACACCTCTTAGATGTGGTTACAGTTCCATTCTTCGGACTCTCAGAGTCAGCTTTTTGTGAGTGTATGTTTATTATTATTATTATATTATTATTATATTATTTATAGAGCGCTGTCAAATTCCGCAGCGCTTTACAATGGGTGGACGAACAGACATGTAGTTGTAACCAGACAAGTTGGACACACAGGAACAGTTATAGGTATTTATAAATCAATAAATAAGTGTTATTTTGTTTTTGGTGTTATACAACTATAATTTCTATTGTGCTAATGAATAAAAAAACACAGATATCTCTGATACTATGACCTCATTGCAATTGCAAGATGTATTATTAGTATAAGTCATAAAAACGTGTTGAATTGAATAGGCAAGATGTTAAATTAATGTTCTTTGAAATGCATTTAAATGTTATAAAATACTAATTTTTAAGTAACAAATTTGTCAGCATAACTTAAACTGCACACATCTCTTTAATTCTGAGCACTAACTCTATATATGTATATCTAGAACCTGATATCTTTAAAACAGTATACTCAGATTTCCAATTTGTTTCATTTCATATTCTACCTATTGCACAGCATTATGGAATATCTTGCCATTTAAAAAAAATAATATATATAATTAATTAGCAAAGGAGATTTCAATTGCCTTGTCTGCAAGATAGCCACTAGAGGCGCTTACTGGTGTTCACAGAGTTTACTTCTTCAAATCCCCCATAGGGAAGCACTGATTCAATGATTTCCTATGGGGAAGGCCTAATGTGTGCACTGCACTCAACACGCATACGCATTTGGTTTCCCCATAGCTGTTGACAAAGAGATTAAATCAGCACCTAGGTCCTTTGGAGCAGAAAGAGGTATGTGTTTAAAGGGAAATTTTAACCACCAGGGAGAGGGCCCAGACATTAAGCCATGGGCAGAGGGGCACTATATCATTAGGAATACAGAAATACCGTATTTTAGAGCAAGGATAGTCGGTTAGGAATACAGCCGCATATAGGAGTGATAGTTTCTTTCAACCCTATATGAATATCACTATAAACTATTAAAGGATCACTATAGGGTCAGGAACATAAACATGTATTCCTGACCCTATTGGGTTAAAACCACCATCTAGTGCCCCGGGCCCCTCATGCCACCATAAATATAGCACAATCTTACAGTATTCAAGCCTGAAGCTGTAACTCTGCATGCTGTTAGACTCAGAAAAACAAGCAGTCTGCTGACATAATCAGAAATGGTAGCCTGATCCAATCACAATACTTCCCCTATAGGATTGGCTGAGACTGACAAGGAGGCAGATCAGGGACAGAGCCAGCATGATTCAAACACAGCCGTGGCCAATCAGCATCTCCTCATAGAGATGAATTTAATCAATTAATCTCTATGAGGAAAGTTCAGTGTCTGCATGCAGAGGGAGGAGACACTGAATGTTTGGATGCATTTTAGGCAGCTATGACCCAGGAAGGATCTCTAACAGCCATCTGAGGAGTGGTCATTTAAGTTATCACTAGGCTGTAATGTAAACACTGCATTTTCTCTGAAAAGACAATGTTTACAGCAAAAAGCCTGAAGGTAAGGATTCTACTCACCAGAACAAATTCAATAAGCTGTAGTTGTTCTGGTGACTTTAGTGTCCCTTTAACTTTTGATGATCCACAGGTTTAGAGGAATTCCAACTACATGTGTGATAGACCAAGAGAGAGCCAAGCCCAGAGCCATTCTTGCCAATTCCTTTCAACAAAAGTGCGCAGTACATAAAGCATTTTAGGCACAGTAATTCATTGTGGGGGATGCAATGTATTTTTCATCTGAAGTACAAATATCGACAGCTTGTAAAACAGGCTTTTTGAATGGCTTAAGCATAATTCCCAGAACCAGAGTTAGGCTGGCAGATTTTCCACGGTAAGATGTGTTCAAATAGAGAATGCTTCTCTTAGTGGCAGAAAATGTGTAATGTAATAAAATATCATCTCCTTGGCGAGCTGAGAACCAGAGAGCTGAGAATAAGGGCATCCAGTGAGTTTATTTCTATGACTAAAGGCAAAACTGAAAGTGATGGGAAGCGGTGACAAGTCAAATTCTGTTTGTTTTATATTCTGTTGACTTAAAATGTATTTTTACAGAACTTTAAAAAGAAAATTAAGCAAATCAAAAAGTAAAAAAAAAAAATACAATGTATTCTACCTGGGATATCATCCCTCACACAAGACTCACACATGCCAGCAAAGTAGATAGGCCTAATGGCTCATACATGCAAAGAACCGCAGACATTGAATCAATACCAGGCATGTTTAAAAAGAGGATGTTCTTGGGTCGAATAATGAACACTGTGAGCCAGATTAATTTAACAGCCCAAGCCGAAAAGTGCTCAAATAAAGAAACAAATGAGCCACGCATTGGCCAAACATGATAGTTTGGATTCTTGATTCTGAATTCTGCCAAAAGCACCAGAAAAATAGATGACTCTTTGGAAAAGAAAGATAGCTGAAGGCTAGGGGAAAGTTACGAAACGTTAGGGGCAAAAAAAAAAGAAATACAAAGAGATAACGAGCGTGCAAAGAGTAGCATAGTATAGGAAGAGAAAAAGTTGTTTGTGGTGTGTCAGAACCGACGATGCGGTAGGCCTGTAAAAAAAAGAGGGCCCACCCTTGAGGTGTAATGAAAGGTATAGATAGAGGGAGTGGAGGGTGGGGGCATGCAAATCGCTAAAGCACGAAAGAGACAGTGGAAAGTGATTAGTAGGTTTATATAGGGAAACATGCCCTCCCCACAACTGCAGGCCAAGCCTTCACCTTTGTGTTTTGGGCAAAAAAAAGGCCGTACAAAGAGATACAAGCGTGCAAAGAGTAGCATAGTATTGGAAGAGAAAAAGTCGGTTGTGGTGTGCCGGAACCGACGATGCGGTAGGCCTGTAAATAAAAGAGGGCAAAAATAGATACATGCAATAATTTAATACAATCAACAATTGACAAGAAAGAACATAATTACATAGACATATTGATAAAGGCATGACGAAGTTCTTGTACAGGTTGTGGTATGTATAGGGAATATGCTGAGGACTTCCATCGACCTAAAATTTTTATTATATGGACCGGTATGTTCTTGCTTGAAGCCATAGATGCTCCCCCTATTCTAAAACAGTGACCAGAATAGTTGGATGGATTGAGACCTAACCTCATGATCAAAGATCTGACATATAGCGTGAATTTTGATGTTGTGAGGACTGACCCGTGTAGTGATAACAGTGGTTGTGAGAGATGGTTACGTAGGGAGAGTAAATAGGAGTCCAGAACTTTAACTGGGCACCACTTGTTATGCGTGGTGTAGTAAGGAATGTAAACGTGTTGACTATCTTGGGTTAGTGTGGGGTAGATCAAGTAAATAATAGTCTCCTTTTTTGGATAGGTGAGACCTCCTGAGACAATACTGCAAGTTGGTCATGGTAGTTGTGGTAACTTCTCGGGGCCTAAGGAAACCGTAAAAAGCTAGGCATATAGCAGCTTTAATTACTAAGTTTGTGCGTGGCTCGAAAGAACAGACTTCTTAAAGGTCTGATAGTGATGGAAATAGTTGGATATTACTAGGTAATCTTTTCTCTTTTTGAGTGTGTCTGGATTTCTAAATCCCTTTCAGTACGGTTTTAATCTGGTACGAAGACATGAAGCTGTGTTTTTTTGGAAACATGTTCAATATGTGATGTTGTATACCGGATAAGTATAATTTGATGGTATTGTGGGATAATGCAAGTTTGAGGTGGCAAAAAGCATTGTGCTTTGTTTTACCACAACCACTGTTTGTGTTTCAATTACTTATAATATTTGCACTCTGTATACACCTCATTTCATGTACACAGGGTTACTTTCACTCTCTATAAGAGGTCCATAGTGAATACGATTTTTGTTGTTGCGCATCATCACTACTATAAGTTAAAACTAAAACATGAATGACAAAAGCGGACCTGCGTGCAAAACCCTAAACGTAGAAGAAAGAGTACACCAAATTAAAATAGACTGTACGTAAAATAAAATGTCACAAAAATATCTAACATAACATTTAAATATTTTCTTTTTATTTAATTTTTTTTACGATATAAAATCCACCGCTGGGGGTCAGAATGGGAACCAGAAATAACCCTACAAACTGAGGCAGACATATCCCATGTAACGTGCGAACCACCTGCAAGGTGTAATCAAGGTTCGGACAAAACTGCACAAAAGCTCTATCCGGCCATAGGGATTTTGTGCACAAACGAAAGAAACCAATGAAGTAGGGAGTGTTCGTGAGAAAACATGCAAATGCTCCCCAATCACAAAACCCCATAGAAAGGAGGCGGACATGGTCCACGTGTATGTGATCGCGGTTTGTGTGAAGTCGAAACCAAACATGGCAATTTAACATTAACACGTGAAACTCCTGAATGGCAAAACTAACTCATTCGGGAGTTTGCGAACACCAGTAAAAAAAAACGAATCACATACAAAATAAACGATTGAGTGGTGCAGAGAATGGACCCAAACCGTGATGATGTCGTGGGACTGTGGCCATGGTGCGACGGCAGGATCGGTATCTTACGATTCAGAAGAACGAACTGGTTCAGATAGCCGAGGGCAGGACCATCAGAGCCGACTTCAAGCCCAGAACGACTGCAGAGGAGCAGAACAGCAGGGCACAGTAGGCCAGGTAATGAAACCACGAGGAGACCGGGTAAATTGGCAACTAGACCGGAACTAGCGACATGCAAATCGCTAAAGCACAAACGAGATAGTGGAAGGTGAGTAGTGGGTTTAAATAGGGAAACATGCCCCTTCCACAACTGCAGGCCAAGCCTTCACATATATAAACCAAATTTATTTCACCATGCAAGTCTAAAATATATTTATAGACATATGACTTCCATTGCTTCTGAATTAATATCAGTCACTTTAAAGCACAGTTTCAAGAAATGTTGTTGTTTTTTTAATGTAAAAGCAATAAACAGGATATTTACCAAATAGTGTGATTGATGCATGTTTATGTAAATTGGACTTTTGATATTCCTTTGAAATAGACAGGTGGCCACAGTTATTTGTTATTGCAATGCCTTATTACACTGTTTCACTCATCCAAAACAATATTCTGTACAGATAATTACGCTACTGAGATGGTAGTGCAAACCTACTGTTTGCTGTGCTATGTGGGTGTGCTAATACAATGACATTTTCTGAGATTTAAGAGAATGCTTCTCTAAGAATACATTGTTATATTATACTCAATAAATACAGAGAAAAAGGATGCTGAGTTGGTTATTTTATTAATATTTTACCAATATTCGATCAACTATTTTATCAATATTGTTTTTTTAGTATAAATATATATGTATGTAATATTTTTTACATTCTAACCCACCTCTAGATAGGAGTAATATTATACTGAAGATCTAAAGATGAATATTGCTTTTTCTGTCCATATGCACCAAGGATTATATAAATAGTCACAAATTTAAAGTGAATATTTTATTCACGTAAAAAATGTTTTTTAATTAAATCTATTTTTTGTTTAACTATTTTTAAGCCAAAGCCATGATCTAAAATCATTTAATTTTGGAAATAAACTGGAATTAACTTTTAATTCTTGGCAATTCACACTTTAGAGAGTAACTCTGCTAATGTTTAGACTAGTTTGCCAACAAAGTATGTCTGCCTGTTTAAGGTGTGAATTCGTGTTCATAGCTAAAGTGTGACTGTCTGTGTATGTGTGTTAGGGAATAAAACAAGCAACATGTCAATTATGTTCTAAATAGTTGTAATAAAATGTATATGTATTATAATTATTGTTATTAATCATATTATTATCATATTAATAGTGGATAATAAATTAAATTTTAACCACCAGTCTTGAATAACTACAATTTATCAGCCGACACAAACTGAACCATAATTCCTAGGATATATTATTAATTTAGTAAATTAAAGAACAACTTCACATACATAAATCACTTCAGCTTGCAAAAATGTTTTATGGGTGAGGAGTATCTTTTCTTAATTTTTATGTTATAAACGTGATGACTTCTATGAGAAATTGGCACATTTATAATTAAATAATGAAACACCACCCAGGCTGTCAATCAGGCAGCCAGCGAGGTTTGCTTCTGCCTTCCGAAGTAGTAGGCATGCTCTGCTTGAGCGCATCTGATTACTCCCCCATTGCTCCTTACAGATCTCAGACCAACATCGTTTAGCTTCTCCAGGCGCGCATGCACGAGAACACGAACAGATGTGCAGGCACACGGAAGGAATAGAGTCAGGGATTTCTTAATGGTTATTTCCATATGAAGAGACTAAAAGTTTCTACTGGGAAAAAGGTAGAAGGTAAAGGTAAAGGTAGGCCTTGCAAAGTTTGCCGTAATAAAAAGCATAGTTTTTGCAAGCTCTTTTTAAATGGACCCCGAATGCCTGTATTCATTAATGGTAGATCAACTAAATAGCAATAATTATTTCTTTTTTTTTTTATGTGGAGTGTACCTTTAAAACACATTTAGGTATCGTGATCTGCATTGAATGCCGCCGAGTAACACAGAACTACAAACATAAAACGAAAATACCTAGTAAACACGAACAGCTGTCAGCATGTGTCACAGTTCATCCATAAATATAAAATCTGTTCAGCTTATGTTTTTACTATGATGCACCCTCTTAATATCAATTGTTTATCTTGTGAGTTCAGGCAGCAGTAACTATTCATCATCCTAAATCCATGAATAGATCAGCATAAGGATAAAGAAGAGATGTGTCGTGACCCATTATGAGTCCATTACACGTTTCACTTTTAAATACATCCAGGGGATCATAGGAAAAAGCAGGCCATAGTAAAGTCATAAAGCTGTAATTGGTGTAGCATTTTTTCAACTTGTAATTTATAGTTACATGGTTACATAGCTGAAAATAAACTTGCGTTCATCAAGTTCAGCCTTCCTTACATTTGTTTTTTTGCTGTTAATCCAAAAGAAGGCAAAAAACCCAGTTTGAAGCACTTCCAATTTTGCAACAAACTAGGGAAAAAAATCCTTCTTGACCCCAGAATGTCAGTCAGATTAATCTTCGGATCAAGAACCTATTATCCCACATCTAGTTGCTGTTTGAACATCTGTGAACATCTGTATGGACTCTGATAAAACCACTTTTTCAGGCAGAGAATTCCACATCCTTATTGTTTTTATAGTAAAAAAAAACTTTTCTTTGCCTTACACGAAATCTTCTTTCTTCCAGTCTAAACGCGTGACCTTGTGTCCTATGTAAAGTTCGGTTTGTGAATAGATTTCCACACAATGGTTTGTATTAGCGCCGGATATATTTGGATAATGTTATCATATCCCCTGGGCATGTTGGTTTGGTAAACCGTGTTATAGCCAAATTTCCCTCCAAGGGACCTCAATAACAATCCGCGGGGGAAGACCTGGATTTGAGAGGA
This sequence comes from Pelobates fuscus, assembly GCF_036172605.1. Lineage (NCBI taxonomy): Eukaryota > Metazoa > Chordata > Amphibia > Anura > Pelobatidae > Pelobates > Pelobates fuscus. The sequence goes on along the minus strand of NC_086324.1, from coordinate 33,665,969 downwards.
TTCACAGAGGATCTCACCTAATCTTTTTTTATCTGCTCTACAGTCTGTATCCTTCTTTCAAAAAAACACTACATAAAGGTGGAGCACTGTAGAACATTGTCTTGGTGAGTATACCCCAACATGCATACTTGGGGCAAACAGTACAATACACAAGATCCAGCACACTCACTCAGCCACTAAACAGCAACTTCAAAACTCACAGATTTTATTAGTTTTTGGTTTGGTTTTTAAGGTTTCCATTTAGAAAAGTATAACACCGACACTCTCATCACTGGGCACCCATTGGGATAATGAGTACTACCACAGTAAACTTGGCTAAACCTTCCTTCAAATGAGAGGAAGGAAGCCAAAAGGCAGATGATGTAGCACTGTTTAACACCTGAATGTAAACCAGCATTCAAGTTATGGGGTTGAGAGTCTCCCTTTAACATTATGGTTATTTTGTTTTTATTACTCGAGAATATCCAGAAAAACATACAGCATAGAAAGTATTTTAGTGTAACATACAAGATCCAGCACACTCACTCAGTTACTAAGCACCAACTTCAAAGCTCACAAAATGTAAAAGGTTTTTAGCTGTTCTTTTGAACACATGCAAATAAAATAGGGATTTAGTTACACTGTATGATCATACATTGCATAAGCCTGCCACAACCCCAATGAACCACATTTTTGGCAGATCCTAATCTAACAACCTCATTTTATGAGCATCCTTATAATGTATGCATGTTAAGGTGAGTGCAGCCCTCTTGGTTTCATATGTATGTTAAAAGAACACTAAAGTCACCAGAACAACTACAGTTTATTGTAGTTGTTCTGGTAAGTATACTTAGCCCCTGCAGACATTTTTGCAGTAAACACTGTCTTTTCAGAGATCATCAGAATTGACAATCTCAGCCAATCCAATACTTTCCTGTGGGAAAGCATTGTGATCGGCTGAGATCATCACTTCAAGGAGGCAGATCAGGGGCATAGCCAGCACCAGCAGACTGTAATAAAGGCGAAATTTATTAAGGGGGGAGGGGGCAAGGAAACGAGATAATGATTTTAACACTATAAGGTCAGAAATACATTTGTGTTCCTGACCCTATAGTGTTCCTTTAATGTAAAGCTGGTAAAAAATAACATTTTAATCAATTGTAATCCTATACACTGAAAGCATAACTGACAGTTGTGGCTTTTATATTACAACATGAGCAAGTGGTATTTTTCTTGCTAATAAAAGATTGCAAATTTAATCTTTTTTAGAAAAAAAAAGGATATATTTAAAAAAAATGTGCTACATTTCAAAGTATTTTAGCAAAAAGATGTAGTCTTTACCGATTGTATTTCTGTTTTGCTTTGACTATTACAATAGCATGTACCCTTTTGTTAAAGCAGACACACACATGATGTACATGCAGTTATGGTTACGTATCTGTCTCACAAACACGTATGCATATAAATATACACAAAGCAAGAAAACACATCAAACTGCACTTTTTGGTGCAACTAGTGACGGTTGTGTTCTACACCTTTTTCTAATTAGTTTTTCTTTTATCCATTTATTGCAACACAATTTACAATTCAATTCACAATTGTTTGTGACTGTCTACCAAATCTTATGCAAAAATTATGAAATTATAAATAAATCTTCCTTATCTTTTCTACAAAACAAACAGTGCAGAGAGCAAATGTAGAAATAAGGTTATGTGAGTATCACGTTAGACCCACATCTCTGTGTGTTTTGCTCTGCATTTGTAATTCAACCAGATTAATCCTGAATGCGGTGACAAATAAAATACAGGCATTGTGTATGGCGTTGGGGATTTGGGGGAGGGGGTCCTCTGTGTCACATATTAAGAAAAAGCTAATTATTTAGCTGCTTCTATGTGATCCGCCTTCAGGCTCTCAGAAAGCTCCATGGTTTTCTGATATACCCCTATTATAATAAATTCTACATTGGTGCAAGTCTTACAGATGCAATGGATTTGGGGAAACAATTGTATAACTGTCATATTATCATGTAAGATTTGCCTGCAATATAGCTGTAATTTTAGACTGTCCTTAATTATGTTATCTGAAACTGTGATTAATAACTAGACAGATGTATTTTACAGTTTTTCTTACTTGTTCGTGTCGTATTAAATTACTGGGAGAAAAATAGGAACAACGAAAAGTATAGTTGTGCAAAGTGAGAAATTTCGGTTCTGCGGCATCATTTGTTACGAAGATAGAATTTTTTTTCGGTACACCCGAATATTGTCTAGATGACAGTTCGGCCCAGCCAAAAGCAGGTTTAGGAACCGAATCAGGAAAACAAACCAAAAAGGTGCGAAAAGTGGTCAATCAGTGTGCTGCAAAATATATACATAAAATAATTTAATATTCAGACGCTGAACACTCCGTACATACGTCATACTTACAGCGTTGTATTCCTTACACTATAGAATCCCTTTAGCATAACTCACAGCTTTTAGCCCTCTTTTTGTCCTGGTTTCTCTCTTCTAGAAGAGTACAGAGTGTTTAAGGAGGTGGATTGATTGATTGATGGATGGATGGAGGGAAGGGAGGCATGGATGGAGTAGGCCGCAAAGTAGGTAAGGGCAACTCCCATTAAGGGTTGTGGAAGCTCCCTTTTTTGAATAAACAAAATCTCAGTAAGCTTTATTGAGGGAATTTCTATTCGAAAGACTGTCATGGAGATATGAAATCTCCTTCGACTTATAGGAAGTTACATTTTACTTGAGAAAATACATTTTTTGTTTTCCGTGTTTAGCATTAGGTGACAATTTTATCATTTGGACAACATATTTTGTCCACCAACATTCCACTGAAATATAACTATTCTTGTTGACCATGACCCCCAGTTAACCTACACCTTATTTCCTTGTTACCTCCTTAAAGAATGTATGTTTCTGATGCCATTGTCCTCTCATGTCTCCCTCCAGTCTCTCTGTTCTCTCTTTGTTCATCTCATATCATCTCTCTGCCGACTATTTTCTTATTAATCAAAATCATGTTATCCAATGTATGATCGATAGTAATTGTGACTTTACAGGTACATCGTTTTACTTTGTTGTACTGTTTATGTACCTGATGGAGAATCCAAGCTGTGTGTTTTCTTCCCTGTACCTTTTACAAACTATTAAATAAAATCTGCTATATGAAAAAAACTTATTGTATTCTTCATCTATGTATTGCAAAGTTACTAATGAATCATCAAACTTGTTGCGTATGTATATTTTTGATTAATTACATTATTGCCCAGGGCTGCCTGTTCTAGTTGTATTGATAGTTTTTACTCCATCATTTAGATTGAAAAAGACTCTAAATAAACATTTTAGACCTCAAATTACATCTAGAATTATGTGAGCTTACTTGTGCATGCTTGAATGATACAGAGACACAAAAGACATGTACCTGAAAAGTCGATCATTGGATTGCTTGTGAGTACATCTGAAGAATTATATATAAATGGCTGTAATTATTAAATTGTTCATGGCTCATGAGTGTAAATACACATAAATTAAATCTGACAGATTGCAATTAATCTTCTTAATCAGTTTCATTTCGAATCCAATATGCCAAGATAGTGTCCAAAAAATATCTCAATGTAAGTAACTGCCCAAGTACACAATGACTGAATGGCACATTCAATCTCTTCTCCTGCTCCTCATGTTTATTTTCATTTTATGATGTCTATGTAAAACGAGACAATCTCAGTCTTTGGAATCTCAATCGAATCAGCATTAATATCTGTATTTAACACCTAAACAGGTAATTAAAGGGAAACAATTCAAAACTGAATTCTGGGAATAAACAGAGGGAGTTGGCCAGTGTTTCATAGAAACATAGAAACATAGAATGTGACGGCAGATAAGAACCATTCGGCCCATCTAGTCTGCCCAGTTTTCTAAATACTTTCATTAGTCCCTGGCATTATCTTATAGTTAGGATAGCCTTATGCCTATCCCACGCATGCTTAAACTCCTTTACTGTGTTAACCTCTACCACTTCAGCTGGAAGGCTATTCCATGCATCCACTACCCTCTCAGTAAAGTAATACTTCCTGATATTATTTTTAAACCTTTGTCCCTCTAATTTAGACTATGTCCTCTTGTTGTGGTAGTTTTTCTTTTTTTAAATATAGTCTCCTCCTTTACTCTGTTGATTAAATGTTTCTATCATATCCCCCCTGCCTCGTCTTTCCACCAAGCTATACATGTTAAGATCCTTTAACCTTTCCTGGTAAGTTTTATCCTGCAATCCATGAACCAGTTTAGTAGCCCTTCTTTGAACTCTCTCTAAGGTATCAATATCCTTCTGAAGATATGGTCTCCAGTACTGTGTACAGTACTCCAAGTGAGGTCTCACCAGTGTTCTGTACAATGGCATGAGCAATTCCCTCTTTCTACTGCTAATACCTCTCCCTATACAACCAAGCATTCTGCTAGCATTTCCTGCTGCTCTATTACATTGTCTGCCTACCTTTAAGTCCTCAGAAATAATCACCCCTAAATCCCTTTCCTCAGATGTTGAGGTTAGGACTCTATCAAATATTCTGTACTCTGCCCTTGGGTTTTTACGTCCAAGATGCATTATCTTGCACTTATCCACATTAAATGTCAGTTGCCACAACTCTGGCCATTTTTCTAGTTTACCTAAATCATTTGCCATTTGGCTTATCCCTCCTGGAACATCAACCCTGTTACATATCTGGGTTGATGTTCCAGGAGGGATAAGCCAAATGGCAAATGATTTAGGTAAATTTAGGTTTCAGATCTTGAGTTCTCTTTGCACTGGAAACAGTCTGATATACAAATGATTGAGTTTGAGCTAAAAGAAGTTTGAAACTTAGAGAAGGCCACTCAAAGGCCAAGCTATGTAAGCTGTTGGCCGTTATCAGTAATCTCTGTGAAAATTGCCTAGGGTAAGAGAGTAATCCATAAGAGGACCACTTGCTTACTGTGCCTAGAGGGGTAACAGCCACACCTCACTGACAATGTTCAACACGGCTGAAATTATCTGGGGCAGGGGTACATCCAAAACCTAAATTCAGGAGGAGCATTCCTGGATTTTGTGTCAGAATTTGTCTTTAGAAAATGGCACATACACATACGATTGCACAAGCACAGATCAACACACTGAGAAACATAGATACAGTGACAATTATCTGTATCTACAAGCAAACACAGAAACACATGAATTTACCCCTCATACAGACAGACATATACAACTACACAGATTCAAATATGCAACATGACTACTGGTATTTGATAGTAGTATTACCGTAAATGCTTATGATCTACCTCAGTGCCCACCCCCTCTTCTGGTGTAGTATAATGTGTATTTTGTTTCTCATATACTGCAGAGCTGTATAATGGGTGTTATATGTATTTTTATATCTATATATTTGCATGTGTTTGCATTCATTATGTGTTAGTGGTAGAGAGAGACATTTAACTGTCCGCAAAATTTGCCTGTTCTCAGAATTCTCATATTCTCTGTTTTTGTAACAGTAAGGAACTCTACGTAGATTGTCACTGTCGATGCAGCCAGATGCAGCCAGATTGTATTTAGAGACTAGATTGTCATCACTGTGTGACCAGATAATTATCAGGGGTCAGACTGTTCAGTGTGACCAGGTTATCACCAGGGGGCCGAATCGTCACAGGAGTGTTGTTAGTGCACAAAAGGGTGACCTTATAGTAAGGAGCCTGCAGTTAGTTTGCGAATAGACTGCTACGAGCTGCATTGCAGGTAATGAATATTGCAAGTGGACAAAGTCTACATCTTTTGTACCATTGGTTCTGGCCATTTTCTGAATAAAAATCACTCTCTGGAGAGAACCAAGACTGTGTGGTTCAACCTTGTATAGTGGTTCAAGGAGAAACCCTTAACAGCACTATTTGTGAGTGCTTGGAGAAGGGGTACAGAAAAAAAAAAAAAACACTCTCAGAGAGAGTTGATTCAGAGCGAGAGAAACAGAAGAAGAATAGAAGTATTATTATTATTACTATTCACACCAGGATCTGCCACTGATCTGGGGTTGCAGTATTTCTCCAGCATATGGAGCTTGCTAATGTTTTGAATCTGGATTGCCCTTTATGGTGGAATCATTGTGAGATGCTAATGCTTTATGTTCTCTCTGTAACGGCACAAGCTGAGCTAAAATTAGATTGAGAAATGAGGGGATCCCTACAAAGGGCAAACATTTTGATTTGTTGCCTCTTCTCAGTTTTATTTTAGTGGCTATAGATCCTCGAGTCGTTGGGTGATGCACATTCTGATTTTCTCTCCAACCAAGTATGATAAGCTTGACAAAAAAAAAGGTAACTCTCCTGTTACCCAAAGGCCAGAAAGTAACAACCATGTTATCTATTCAAAGGCATCCATCCTTGGTTGGCAATTAACATTGTAATCTAAGTTGAAAAAATAGACTCATGCCATCAAGTTCAACTTTAAAAACATATCTTTTTCTACTGCTGATCCAGAAGAAGGCAAAAAAAAACAAGCAATTTGAAGCAATGATAGATTGTAAACACTACGGGCGACTTAGCCCAGAGCTTGTAGCCTATCACTACTGTCCATGTGTTTAGAGAGTCCCTTTAATTATGCATAGTTTTTAAGATGGGTCAAGTCCAATAATAAACATCTGTGTATTTGTGATATGGACTGAACTTCAATTTCACTACTTCAAGCATCACAATACATGTCAATATAATCCTGTGAGGAGCTGGGGCGGAGACAGAGAATCAAAGAGACTGCTGAAACTGTGTGGGAAAAAAGGTGTTTGGGGAAGACACGTTTTATACTAGTTTGACACTACTTTATGTTTTGAAGAGCCTTACACACTTCTTTGTCCTGTACCGGGTTGGAGCTTTGACCCAGTGCCGAGGGACATCGACACTGGGATAAGGTGGCTCTACCACATGCAATAAAAAGAAGAAATTAGACTTCATGATTGGACAATCACATATCATGTGACCCCAAAAGGGAGGACCTATATGAACTTCTGAACAGTTATTAAGCAGAGGATCCCTGAGGCTACTCTACATCTACTGAGGAAGCTCACAGAAGAGTGAAACACGTTTAGCTGGATTTTGGACTTTTTTACTTTTTTTATTATTTTTTATACTTAGTATCATTATGGTTTTAATTTTATACCAATAAATTACCTTTTAATATTTACGTATAGCAGTCCAAAAAGTCCTTTCTAGCCTTTAGGAACCTCATTTGGGGAATGCTATCCCAACTAAATTAGCATACTGCCAATCAACCTCAGAGCCGGGAATCCAAGGCTCTGTTTAAGGTGAGCACAACCATCATCACCTATACTATATCTATCTTTTATTCAGTACTACACATCTGGTTTGTCTGTTTTTTGTTCTATATCCCCGGAGGAATACCATTTGGGACAAAGGGGTGTGTTGCTGCCTCAAAAACAAAAAGGATTTACTTACGGAGCCAATGTCATATAGGCTCCAGCCCATGTGAGTGGTTCTAGCCATTTGTTACTATCACTCACCCTTATTTGTAAACCATCTGCACTATATTCTCTTTTTTGTTTTGTTTTATATGTACATTTAAGTATAAACTGTCAAGATTATCACTGTATTGGAGGGGTAAGTGTACCCCCTTATCATTTACACTTACTATAGCGCTCCACCCCCTGGTATAAAGCCTATGCCTTTTCTTGTAAAAATTGTGTTCTATTATGGATAAGGGTATTCCACTATTTGTGTTGAGCCGCTTCTTCTGTTTAGGCACTTTAGAGTATCACTCACTGTCTCTGCAAAGAGACAGTTGTTTTTGTGTTAATATATATATATTAATTTTATGTCAAAAAAATGCTAGTCAATATAAATATAAAATGTTTTTCCCATACTTTTGCATGAATGAAAAACAAATGAGGTTGCTTGAATAGATGACCACATATTATATTAGTTTCCTTTAACAATCCTAAATAACATAATACATAAAGAGCGACCACAGGCCAGGCACTTTGAGATGCTGAACTCGGTGGGCAAATAAATGCACATCTGTGGGGCAATTTTTCGAATAAGCCTTCAGCAATCTAACCACAAAAAGAAATGCGCTGCTAATTTTATTAACAAATTTAAATACCAACATATTACATATGCATTACAAAAATATTAAGTGAGAACATTTTAAGTTTGTGAATGATTATATTTTCTTTTGCAATATTGTAAATTACTGAAATAGGGGGAGAAACATCAGGTGTAATTTTAATTTGAGAAAAGAAGATTTTAAAAAATGAACAGAAAAATTGAGTGGGCACCGGATGCCTCCGCACCGCTCGTGGCGACTTTACTTGCCCCATCACCGCTAATGGCATCATCTGGTCCCCGTCTGCTACTTGCGGCTGCTCCCACCATCGCACTTCCGGCTGGCAGTGTTTCTGACGCTGCACGCGAGCCTTGTACGTGTGCCCAACTTGGTTTACATGACCCAGCACACAGTAATGACATCAGAGGTCACACTGGAAGGACTAAACACCTTCAACGTGTTGTAATCAATACTAAATGGAAATTAGACAGCTAGTAGCACCCTATGCATATATAGGCAAACCTCCCCCTTACCTCAGTGCCCTGTTGTGGTCTTCGACAGCCCAATAGCACGTTATACTATGTCTATTTATTTGTTACCAAACTTTGGCTTGTCTCACGTTTACTCTGTCTTCTTTGATCCTTGACCTCGGCTTGTCCTTTCGTATTCCGTCTCTCTGTTATCCTTAACCTCGGCTTGTACTCTGACTATTCTATCTCTTTGCATAGCCCGGCCATTCTAAGGACCGGTATTTAGGTTCCCCTGGTAAACGTGACACCGGATGACCCACTCACCCGTTCCACCCTGAGAATAACAGAATTCCCACACATTGCGTCTGTGTCATCAGTGACCATCCTTCAGTGTGGAAAAAGTACCCTGCAAATCAAATAATCTGTCTCTCACACGAGATAAAAAAATAATAATCACAAATCAGTAAATTACTCTAAATAAGTGAATCAAACTTTGTGTAAGTAGCATTGGAGTGGGTAGGCACAGCAGTAACCTAAATACCTCACGAGTTTCACACTAGGGTCGATGACACTATCCCCCACTCCCACACAGTCACAGCAATGGTAAAACATGCAATCACTGCTAGTCTCTCTCCCTTAATACCTAAAGACAACGTTTCTGGAAGAAACCTGCTTGGAAAGATATTGATTTTTTTTACTCCTCCTTTATTTTCTGTCTCACTCGATCTGTGAATAAAATCAACCTTTGGTGGCTGTCCCTTAACCACAAATCGTCTTTTTTTCCCATCAGTCATCTATTTTTTCACCTCTTGATTGGACAGGAATTACAGCCCACATCATTGGCCAGACCTCTTGTCCATCATGGCAAACTAAACTGCTTATTTGTCAACAACAAATCAACTTCTTCTCCATTACATCCCCCTATTTTCTACAGACGGAACTCCAAATCACAAAACAAACTAAATGGCTCGTCCAATGCCTGTGTCATTTGTTTCGTGATATGCCTATATGGCATTTTGGAGTGCGGAATTTAGAAGAATCTCCAATCACCCACATTTTGGACAAATCACGATCTTATCTTTCTGTATTTGTTTTCACTTTTTGTATCACACAACTTTGCTACAATGCAGCCGCCCATCCCATGTGTTCCCTATTAAGGGTTAATAAATATGTAGGGGTGTATATAAAAAATACCCCTCTCTGTCTCATTGGAGATATCTTTGCCAGAAGCTCAAGGAAGGAAGGTGAAGGGTCAGTGTAGGACCCACCTAGGAGGTCTGCCTTGACGTGGCAGGTGGGCTTACCCTCTCATGGCCATTGGAAGTAACTAAAAACCTCAATTTGTTCAAAAATACATAGGGAATAATGTAGAGCGTGCAGGTAACTTGTTTTTCTTTGTTTTTTACTATATATTGGGGCTGATGTGTACTGTAGTCATTGCTGCCGCCCAGGAGAAATGTACAAGTCTACTGATAGGTCTCATTTAAAAATTGCATCTACATCCAGTAAAAGCCTAAATATGCTCAGATGTCTCTTTTGATGGTGGCAAATTGATTTGTCTTAAATTACAGATTAATAATAATGATGGATCCTCGTCTGTAATCTGAGTTTAAAACAGATTGCTCTAGTGTCATGGATTCTAAATATTTTAATGGAAGAAGCAAAAACTAAATGAAATCCAGAAAAAATCCATCATGCAGAATACCCTTTGTTTATATAACCATGTCCCTCCCCCATCTATAGCACGGCATTAGAAAGCCATAGGAATTCCTCCTGCATCTAAAAATAGATTGTCTTCATCCAGAATGTGAAATGCAATGCAACGTTCAGGATGAAATCTCTGCACATACTGCACAAAACTCATACAATCCCTAAACAAGGCAAACAAAACTGCCAAGCATCATCCAGATGGCTTATAATAATAGTATAATTATATTTATAATAATAGTATATGACAGTTCTTCTGCATATGCATTTAGAATATAGTTGTTTTTTTTAAACTAATTTATCAATAAACTTGTAGAGAATAAAGTAATAAAATAGTGAAGTCACAAAAACACAAAAAATAATTTTAAAGTTAAAACAAAATAATTGTGTGCAGTGACTTGAAGATGACCCTCGCCCTATCGCCCTATCGCCCTATCGCCCTAACACATAAATTTCCCGCATAATACATATTTGTTTCACAAAGTATCAATGAACCCACCTTCCGTGATATGAACTAAAATGACAACATATACAATAACGTATTCTCAGTTTGTTTATATATACAATTGTACCAGGCATATTGGGCAGAGTTAAAAGAAATGCATCCAGTTGTCTTACCTTCTAAGTCCTCTTTTTCAAAGTGTGTTTTGAGCAAAGATCGCGTACCCCCTCTGTCCACCACAGCTTCTTCATCATTTCTCTGCAATAAATGAATAACATCTATCAAACTCTCATTGCTAAACAGCAGTGACATGATATGGGGAGTCAAATCATTAAACAATTTTTTTTTGTCAACAAGAGACAATTCTATCACAATATTGAAAAGTGAGCTGAAAAATATCATAAAATAATATATAAAATGTTGGACAGGAATCTCCACAGAACCATTAGTGCAAAAACATTTGAAGTTAATTCTAGTGATCAATGGTGAGTAAACCTGAAAATACTACGGCAAACATCCGAACTCTGGAGAACCATATTTGCAAGGAAATACCTTTGCACGGTTTCCATCAGTAACCCTTAAAGGGTCAAAAATGACATACATATTATAGATGTATACTCATATTATATACATACATATTATATATACTATATACAGCAGGCACTATTTGAGGGTTAAAGGACACCATAAGCTGAGCGCAGAATAAAAAAATGATGGGAATCAATGATGATTAGTACTTCTTGACTTTCTCATTTAATGCACAGTTTGTCTGAATCCTTGTCTTTCTTATAATTACTATTATTTATAAATAATCAAGAAATATCATAAGGTTTACCGCTGATGGGTGAATTACTTGCGAGCAAAATGTTGCCCCAGAGTATTTTTAAAGGGACACTATAGTCACCTGAACAACTTTAGCTTAATGAAGCAGTTTTGGTGTATAGAACATGCCCCTGCAGCCTCACTGCTCAAACCTCTGCCATTTAGGAGTTAAATCCCTTTGTTTATGAACCCTAGTCACACCTCCCTGCATGTGACTTGCACAGCCTTCCATAAACACTTCCTGTAAAGAGAGCCCTATTTAGGCTTTCTATATTGCAAGTTCTGTTTAATTAAGATTGTCATATCCCCTGCTATGTTAATAGCTTGCTAGACCCTGCAAGACCCTCCTGTATGTGATTAAAGTTCAATTTAGAGATTGAGATACAATTATTTAAGGTAAATTACATCTGTTTGAAAGTGAAACCAGTTTTTTTTTCATGCAGGCTCTGTCAATCATAGCCAGGGGAGGTGTGGCTAGGGCTGCATAAACAGAAACAAAGTGATTTAACTCCTAAATGACAGTGAATTGAGCAGTGAAATTGCAGGGGAATGATCTATACACTAAAACTGCTTTATTTAGCTAAAGTAATTTAGGTGACTGTAGTGTTCCTTTAATGCAGGAAACTCCATGCAGGTATCAACCAGAAGAACATCTAGACCTACAGTCAGCATTCTGTCACACAACTTCCACAATTCACAATTTCATAGTAATGTTAATCAAATCCACAAATTAAATTATTCAGCATGGCATTTTAATGGATCAGGCATGCACTAACTGCCCAACTTTAACTCCTACCCAAATTCAGGTGAAACAGAAAAGTCAAAATTACACTTATACCTGATCATGGTATATAGCAATAAATAACAAATATTGAACCCTCAATAAGGAGAAACACTACTTATGATTATTATACACACAATTCCCAAGAAAACCACACATTTGTCAAACAAATCAAGCCCTGCTGACCAAGCCCACTAGTTATCTTCTCGCCCATGTCCTTATTGCCACCCAAATATGCCAATTCCATAAAGCAACTAATGTACTTTTTAAAAGGACTGCACACTGGCCCTTACCATTCTGTGAAAGGATATGAATGTTCTGGCTACAGAATATTTTTATCATAAACTTTACTGGCTGGTAGCTAGTAGGTTTAGCTTTATGCGCACTAGGCAAATGTTCTATTGTTTAGATACTGATACTTGTAAAGTGAACTGAAACATTTCAAAAATACGGAACTCTATTGAGTATAATAATAACTTGAATATTTTATGAGCTGACTGATAATAAGAAATTGCAAACGTCAAGTTAAGTTGCCTATAATCACAATCTCTGAAAAAATCTGTGTAGCTAAATTTAATCCAAACCATGCAGTGCACTTACGTTATCAAACAAGGTGCCAGTAGTGAAAATATTCAGTAATGAATGACAGATAGTACTTTGACTTTGTCCTGTCAGACATTTTTTTCAATTTGCAAATGTTATTATCGTTTTAAAATTTTCAATAGCAAGTTATAATAGACAATAGACATTTCTATAATTAAGAGAGGTACACGTGATAACAAAGAAAAGTACTAAGTACTAAGTGCTACGTTTTTTAACCCCTTAAGTACCAAACTTCTGAAATAAAAGGGAATCATGACATGTCACACATGTCATGTGTCCTTAAGGGGTTAAAGGGATTAAAAATACCTGCAATTTAATAGTGCAAATCTTTTAAGGGACACTATGAACACCAAAACATATCTTAATGAAGCAGTTTTGGTGTACAGATCATGCCTCTGCTGTCTCACCACTGCTCACTGCTCTGCATTTTAGGAGTGGACCGGTGGCACTCCTACCCAGCCCCCCCACCCCCCTCTGGACCGGCGGGGGTCATCCCGGTCCTCCATACGTCAACTCAGAGACACGGCTGGTACTCACTAGCACATCCAGACTACACTGCCTCACCTTTGGCGCTCCAAAATGGCGGCAGCTTATCCCGTGCAGCAAAGTACACCACATGACCCCACAACGGACTCCCTGAGGAGACTTAGACAACATTTTTCAGCGCTTCTGGCTGAACCTGCAGCGCCGACTTTCCGCCACCTCAGTTACCCTCCGGCTGGGAGAAGGGGAGGACTGGCAACAGCAGGTAAGGGAGCTTGCTGCAAGAGCCACGCGGAGAGGGGAGCCCGCTCGCTCCCCGGCAAGCGCAGCGGCAGGGCTATCGCAGGCTTCAGACCCCTATGCACGCCGCCTGCCCAAGCCGAAAGCTTTCAAGGCTGCACACCGAAAGCCCCGAGCACGCAAAAGACGGGCTGTCAAGAGCCGCAATAGACCCACAGCACCCAACGCCTGACCTCTCTGGGGATGAGCCTGAACCCTGCCAGACATCAAACTTCCATGAGGTCAGGGTTTACGAGCCGACAAATCTGGAGTGGGGATGGATCCTCATCTAGCCTCCTGTACCCACAAGCTCGCCGACTTCCACTCTGGCTTGCAAATCGGATCGGGGTGAGACAGGACTGCCCTACGAGTCCTGCAGGCATAGGCTGACCGGGAAGACAATATGGGACTAATGGCCTTGGACTGGCTGCTTCTCGCAGGGCCGTACTAACAGACAGCACCACAACTATACACCTGCATGAGCCTAAAATTACAGTATGAACAGTGTGCTTCCTTTCTCTCTCCCCTCTTTCAGTTTGCATCTCTGGTTTAATTACTGTACCCTCACAACATACAATGCTGCCGACCTTATAGCACATTCATAATTTCACCCTTAGAGAAACTGAAATTGTTGCAGAGGGGGTATCTCAATGGGAGGTAGCAGGTAGTCGTTGGACGTGTCAAACATTGTCTTGCCATATCTTATGTTAGCACTCAATGTCTGGTCTTAAGATAGTACGCACGCAATGCTAGCAGTACCTACTTAATATGTTGACATTCATGTATTACCAGGCAATCCAATGGTCACTAGCTCTTGTTATATATGTAGCTCCTGTTTTCTTTCTTGTCCTGCAAATGATCTATGACACACTCTTATGCTATTTCGAGGCAGCATGTCCTCTCACTATCTAGCATGTTACACAGAATTCTACTTAATTACTAGCCTGTCTCTTACACCTCGTGCTATAACAGAAACACAGCTGGACATGATTATTTTGATTATTTTGTTTGTTGATACGCCTGTTTGTAATTTGCTTAAAAAACAAAAAACAAGTACAGCATACCATGATGACGCTAAACGACATATTTTTACTCTTTCTCTAAAGCCATGTGATAATGCTGAAGTGTACATTCAACACTGCACTCAAAAATAAAGAATTTAAAAACACACTTTTTCTAATTTGACCCCCAAAATCTGTTAAGCATCTACAACCGCCAAAAAACACCCATGCTAAATAGTTTCTAAATTTTGTCTTGAGTTTACAAGTACCCAATGTTAACAATTATATCCCTGTATGTTATGTTTTTGGAAGTATTTATCCAATTGCTGTTGAAACATCTGTAAGGACTCTGATAAAACCACCTCTTCAAGCAGATAATTCCATGTCCTTATAGTTCTTACTGTAAAAAAACCTTTCCTTTGCCTTAGATTAAATCTCCTTTATTCCAGCCTAAATGCGTTACCTCGTATCCTATGTATAGCCCTGTTTATGAATAGATTGAATAGATAATGGTTTGTATTGGCCCCGAATATATTTGTATAATATTATCATATCCCCTCTGAGGCACTGTTTTTCCAAACTAAAGAGATTTACATTTTTTAACCTTTCTTCGTAACTAAAGTGTTCCATTCCTTTTATCAATTTTGTAGCTCTGCACATTTTCTAGTGCCATGATATCCTTCTTTAGAACAGGTGCCCAAAATTGCATAGCATATTCAAGGTGTGGTCTTACCAGCGATTTATAAAGAGGCAAAATTATATTTTCATCCCGCGAATTTATGCCCCTATTTATACATGACAAAACCTTACTGACCTTAGCAACTACAGATTGACAGATATTGCTGCCTCATTTGTTGTCTATAACAATTCCCAAATCCTTCTCGTGTGTGGTTATCCCTAATTCACTACCATTTAGTGTGTAAGTTGCTTGTGCATTCTTGACCCCGAAGTCCATAACTTTGCATATTTCTACATTAAATTTAATCTGCCATTTTAGTGCCCAGTCCCTCAATCTATCTAAATCCCTCTGCAGATAGATATTCAATATGGGGTATGTCCAGTCTTTTTTAGTCACTTAGTCACAAACACTGGCCAAAGTTAGCATTTATATTTGTTTGTGTGTTAAAAATGCAAAAAACAATTATGAACGCTAACTTTGGCCAGTTTTTGTTACTAAGTGGCTACTAAAAAATAGACTGAACATACCCCATTTGCAATACCTTGGGTTGTCTTCTTTTGCAAATGGAATGCGAGCATGGGGGTAATTCTCATTCCTGGGCTACCATACGCTCTCAAAGACAATATAACCAATCTGGCAAATTTCAATGTGGAAAAATGGAAAATCAAACCTTATATTTGACCATGTAGCTTTCAAAAACACTATAAAACTTGTACATAGGGGGTACTGTTATACTCGGGAGACTTCGCTGAAAACAAATATTAGTATTTCAAAACAGTAAAATGTATCACAACAATGATATCATCAGTGAAAGTGCCATTTGTGTGTGAAAAATTCAAAAAAAATTCACTTTCACTGACAATATCATCGCTGTCATATGTTTTACTGTTTTAAAAACACTAATATTTGTATTCAGCGAAGTCTCCCGAGTAAAAGAGTACCCCCCATGTACAGGTTTTAGAGTGTCATGGAAAGTTACAGGTTTGAATACAGTGCTAGCAAATTATATTCTCTAGACTTTAGGGTTGTCAGGCAGGTCCCTCAAATTTCAAGATATAGATAGATAGATAGAATATATATTTTTTCTATTTACTAGCATATATTTTTTTCATTTCACAGATGCAGCAAGACTGCCTGTCAGTTCACTATGAACGCCTATTGAGGCCATGTGACTGCTCTTTCAAAACGATCACATGGCCCACGGGGGCCTAATATGCCAAAGGGGGACTGTCTGGGCTGGCAGACAGTCCCCCCAGACGAGAAGGAACAATGATCACCGGCAGGGGGACAGCGGCAATCGGGTAAGTAAGAAGGACTGCGAGGACGTGCTAGGCACGTCCACGGTCGCTAAGGATCGTTTTTTGCCGGACGTACCTAATACGTCCTTGGTCCTTAAAGGGTTAATTTAGAATTTATTTTCTCCTGGTTTTTGTTTTTTTTAATAGCCTTTTAGAAGGAGCCTCCTGTGTGTAATTACAGTTCCATTAACAGAGCAAGAGATAAAAAATTTCTGAAGTATACACACTGTACTGTCCCATCTGATTAAAACTTGTACACCACATGTGAGTCACAGCCAGGGGAAGTGCGGCTAGAACTGCATAAACAGAAACAGAAAAGTGATTTAACATCTAAAGTAAAGAGAGTTGAGCTATACACCCAAACCTGCTTCATTAATCCAAAGTTGTTTTTGTGTTTAGAGTGCCCATATAAGGGTGTATGTGTGATGTTCTTATGTTATGACTTTTTTTCATTCACATCATTGCTACGTGGTTACATTTATATTTTAACAAAGATTTTCCACTCATCCATGTACCCCAAGTTCCTAATGGGTTAATGTAGTTTGTTCCGGATCCATATAAAGGTTCTGATGAGAACAAGCAGGAGATTTCTGCTCATCCCTATTGCTTACTAATACAATCATGCTGGGGCCTTTGGTTTAGTAAGGTAACTAATGAATGCATTGATGTTCTAAAATTAGAGACCTGTTTTTTCTAAAAATAAAAATAAACTATCCTCCAAAAAAAAATCAGTTAAATTACAGAAATATACCTTTCAATACGAAAGCTGGAGAAAAAAAACAAAAACATACTCTAGGTAACAGTTAAATAAAAATAAAAAAAAACAACTCTACAATTTCATGTATCAGTTGAATGAACTGAACAACATAAAATTGCTATGTGATGGAAACTCTAAATCAAACTCTGAACTGCTGTGACATTGGACATGAGAGTGCCTTTATCTCTAAATAACCTCAGAAAGCCAAATCCCAGTTCGAAAGAAAACACATCAATTGTGACCAATGGGAAAAATGTTTCTAGATCGCAATATATTTCTCTAGAACATAAACTGGAATTAAACCGGTTGTAGTACTAGCGACAGGAAAGCATTATATATTTACATATATCAAGAAATTGTATTCATTAAAAATCAATAACTGGTACAATCTTACTATGTATCATAAAGTACGTTAACAGAAACCCTCCTCTTTCTATGTTGCTTTGTGCCAAAGGCTCTAAGTCTAGGTCTGTTATCCTCGGAATAATAGCCAATAATTTTGTTATTCTCTGTATTTTTTTTTCCACTCCAGTGATCAATCAGTGAGCGTTGGATGTGCCTTGGAATTAGCTTCTGGTTGTGCTGTACATTGTTTACTATAAGATGTGATGTAAAGTAGAAACCAATTGGTTTTCATTTTTCATTTATTTTTTTCTTATTTTGTTTTTTTCTCTTAGGGCATCATGTCATGAAGCTGGCGCATCCTATTCTTTACAAACATTCGATTTTTCAGTCTTGCAGTGTTTAGAAGAATTAATGACACAATGTCCAGCATGTCTGATCATTTAGAATGCCACAAATATTTTATGCAGAATTGTATTTTGTGTACTATATGGACTTAATGGTTACATGATCTGGGTTACTGCTTGATTGTCCACCTCAACCCAATTAAACGTTCACACATGTTTAAAGCTCATTCAATTGTTTGCATACAACAAGACCGTAACAGTGTTTGTTTGTGAACAGATCATTTAGTTTGGATGTTTTTGTTTTTTTACTCTGAAAGTTAAATCATTGAATAAACCTTATGTTAACCATCTTTCATGCAACGCTCAATTTGGTTTAAATACATATTTAAGATCGATCAGTTGACATCACAATCCAGTTGAGTTTTAGCACAGCCAAGGCACACATTGCACTGGAGGAGAAGAAACAGAAATATCTCTATGCTTTCTCTATACTAATTGACAGGGGCAAATGCTGTTAATTTCATTTTCAATAACTAGGCAAAGTTTATAGCTGGGGGCATGAAACAATATATATATATATATGTAAAAAAACAGATCAAATTTGTATCTTGTAATACCTTTTTTTATTGGACTAACAGAATTTTTTAATGAAAAGTTTTCAGGAGAACCTCCCTTTCTCAAGTCTAAAGCATTTCTGAGCAAGACGACACATAGAATTCAAAGTTGAGTTGTGATACTGGGGTTAAAGTGACATGAGTGCAGATAAGACAAAGGTTTCATAGAAAATAGACATAATTCTCGCCGAGGGTCGTAAATATCTTGTGTGAAGATCACAAGCAAACAGTGCAGAAGACGGGGCTAGAAGGGGAGATTAAAAACAATATAATTACTTATATTAAGAATGCATGAATTCCCATACAATATATATATATATATATATATACATTTAGCAACCCAGGAACCACATAGCAATGTTTATATCTGGCAGACACAGGTACCAACCAATTAAAAACAACTTATCAACTAACACTTGTACAACAGGTATCATCCTATGGGCCACCATGTTTCCCTTTGACTTTTTTTGTCAAAAGAAGCTGTCCAATATCCTAATGCTCTGGCTAGAATGCTCTTGCCATTACTACATCTGCTGCTATTGCTGTCAGGAACATAACTGCACTGCCACCAGCACTTCATCAAAGAGAAAATAGACATATTGGAAGATCCCTGGTAGTGCGCATGGTGCATCCATTTTCAAGCAATCATCTTTGTGAAGGAACTACAAGTATAGCACACTTAGTAGAAGCTGGCTATTGTTTTAGTATATACATCTGGTCATGCTGATGTTCATATGTATAAACAACATTAAAGGTATCTCTTTACATGTGACACTGGGTTTGGATACAGGACATGACTGAAATGAAACACCAATCCTCAGATACCAGCAGAAATGAAGTGCAATAAGTCCCACACTAAACCAGAAACTTCATGGAAAGGACCTATGAAAATCTGGGTTCAGATTTCTGGTGTCATAGTGGAGGAGCCCGATAGTACAGCTCAACTAAGGTTCAATCACCATTATTATTATTACTATTATTGCCATTTATATATATATATATATATATATATATATAGCGCCAACAGATTCTGTAGCGCTTTACAATATTATGAGAAGGGGGATTTAACTATAAATAGGACAATTACAAGAAAACTTACAGGAAGATTGGTTGAAGACGACCCTGCTCAAATGAGCTTACAGTCTATTGGAGGTGGGGTATAAAACACATTAGGACAGGAAATAGCAATCAAATAAGGTGGGAGTGAAGCAGAGCTGGAGGAGAGAGTAAAGTGTTGCCCTTTAGGAGAGTGCAAGTGGCAGGTTTGTGAGGTAGAGGTTACTCTATGAGGCAATAAGCTTTCCTAAAGAGATGGGTTTAAAGGCACTTCTTAAATGATTGAAGACTAGGGGAGAGTCTGATGGCAGTAGGCAGGCTATTCATAGGAAGGGAACCACCCGCGAGAAGTCCTGCAAGTGTGAGTTGGCCGTACGGGTGCGAGCAGCAAACAGGAGAAGGTCACAGGCAAAGCAGAGAGACCGAGAAGGGGCATACCTATGGATCTGTGAAGAGATATTAGAGGGGCTAGAATTGTTCAGTGCTTTATAGGTATGGGTTAGCACTTTGAATTGACTCCTATAGGATACAGGAAGCCAATGTAAGGACTGACAGAGGGGTGAGGTGTGAGAGGACCGACTAGAGATGAAAATCAGTCTGGTGGCAGCATTCATTAAAGACTCTCGTGGGGCAATATGGCTTTTGGAAAGACCAATTAGGAGAGGGTTACAATAATCCATGCGGGAAATTACTAGAGCATGGACAAGTTCCTTAGTAGCATCTTGCGTAAGAAAGGGGCAGATGCGGGCTATGTTTTAAAAATGGAATCTACAGGATTTAGCAACATACTGGATGTGAGGCTCAAAGGTGAGGACAGAATCAAGTATGACGCCAAGACAGCGCGCTTGCAAGGAGGGACTTATGTGGATACCACTAACTTGAAAGGAGAGTGAAAGAGAAGGATCAGTATTAGGAGGAGGAAAGACAAGGAGCTCAGATTTAGAGAGATTAAGTTTCAGAAAGTGGGAGGACATCCAGTCAGAGATGGAAGAAAGGCAAGTAGTGACACGTTGCAGCACGGTAGGGGAGAGGTACGGGGAGGAGAGCTATATCTGGGTGTCATCAGCAAACAGGTGGTAGTGGAATCTAAATGAGTAAATACGTTTGCCAAGAGAGGCAGTATAAAGAGAAAATAGAAGGGGATCAAGGACAGAGCATTGGGTGACTACCGAGGAGGTATTATTAGAAAAGGAGACACAGAATGAGTGTTGGGAGAGATAAGAGGAAAACCATGAAAGAACAGAGCCACAGAGACCAAGTGATTGAAGAGTTTGAAGAAGGAGAGCATGATCAACGGTGTCAAAGGCAGCATTAGTGGCCATTGGATTTAGCTGCGATGAGATTGTTAGTAACTTTGATAAGAGCAGTCTCAGTAGAGTGAAGAGGGTGGAAGCCAGATTGAAAAGGGTTAAGGAGAGAGTTGGAATTGAGGAAGTGAGACATATGGGTAAAGATAAGTCTTTCCAGAAGCTTTGAGGAAAAAGGGAGCAGGGATATGGGACAATAGTTAGAAGGGGAGGACGGGTCAACAGATGTTTTTTTTCAATGTTGTTTTGACATGTTTAAGGTCAGCAGGGACAACGCCAGAAGAGAGAGAGCACTTGAAGATGTGTGTTAAGGAATGCATAAGACAAGGCGAGAGAGATCTGATAAAGTGAGATGGGACAGGATCAAGCAGGCAAGAGGTGGGGCGAGAGGAAAGGAAACCTCTTGTTCAGTAGCCGGGGAGAAAGACTGAAGGGTAGGAAAGGCATGATCTACGTGTGGTTGAGAAAAAGAACGGCAAGGTGGGGAGAATTCTTTCCTTAGCTGTTCAATCTTGTCGGTAAAGTAGCATGTAAAGCTATCGGCTCTAAGGTTAGTTTGGGGGGTTGCCACAGCAAGACGAAGAAGAGAGTTAAAGGTGTCAAAGAGACGCCTGGGATTGCGGGAGCATGAACTAATGAGA